>NW_022196255.1:0-138049 GCF_008641045.1 Pistacia vera | reverse complement strand
TTATATTTCAAATAATTTTAGTTTTTTATACTAGTAAGAATATTATATATATAATATAGAGAATGACTACTCGTGTATAATATTAAAAGGATAGTATGAAGAAAAAAAAAAATAGAATTATTTTTTTCCCACCATTCTTCCTATAAAAGAATGAAATGTTAGAATTTTACAATAGATAGAGTTTAAACAAAATTTAATTTACACTTAATAGAAAATAATTTTAAGTAATAATATATTATTACAGTAAAACTTTTATATAATAATACTCGGCATATGAATAACCTCTATATAGTTATAAAAAATTCTAGTTTCAATTTGGGATAGTTATAAATAAGAATAAACTTCACATTGTAATAAGTTATAATTTTTCTAATTTTCATCTTAAGAAAGTTGCATCCACATAGTAATAATTATCTGTATATTCCAAAAAAATATATGTTATGTTATATTAAAAGTTTAAGATGAAATAAAATATTTATCTAAAGTTGTTTGAAATAATGATTTATATTTTAGAGTTGTTATCACATCTTTTAACTTGCGGGTACATAATCATTCGCTAGCATAAACACTTTCTTGTTGAAGCCAAAATATTTTTAGCTTTTCAAGCATGTTTAGAGTTTTTTAGCACAATTTTTTTTGTATTTTCGTACTATCATCCTCAAGGTTATTTCTTTTTTCCTCTTTTCTAATTGTAACAATGACTTATTCTTCAGTTAAAGCATACATGACTTGTTGCTTACTTGGATGGTAGAGGAAGACATTAATATCCATTCGATTAGTGTAGTAAAGTTATCGAATATGATCACTCAATTTTGTAATAACTCTTTGATTTTTCTCGTTCACTTCATTTATAACTTACAATTTATTGACATCGGGGGTCCTAATTTTCCAATGCTTAAAACACTTGGCAAATGTCTGTGGTTGTTGGAGTAGGTGCCCTAGAGCTAATCAATTATTGTGGAATTGACTATTTGTAATAATGTTTAACTGTTTATTAATTAATAAAAGGTATTATCTACTATATCATGTAAACCATAGTTGTATATATTGATATATGTCCTTTGAATGGTAGAACCGTGACGAGGGTATCAAGTGTTTCAAATCTTGATAGTGAGAACCCTATAAGCATATATGATGGCCATTCTAGAAATGTCCGTAGCCCCAATATTATTCTGACCAAGGGCACATATAATACGATAAGACTATCATAGTGTTGAACGACCCTGTCGAAAGGCAGTAACAAGTCTCACATGTTAAGGTTGTTTGCTGACAGCCTGATGCAACACATGGGTGCTTGCTATATGCAAGTTCATTGGACTGACCCACCAAAGGATTCCATATAGATGGTAACGACGGTGTCTATGGAACAAATCCTCTAACGAATGGTGGGGCATGTGATCTTATAAGTGCTTGAAAATGCACTTATATTTAGTGGTTTATAGGTATCATTTGTGGGAAATTAGGATTAATTCGCATGAATTAACTTAATTGTTTCACAAATGCACTTTTCAGGATCACGAGTATTTTTGTTGTGTTTTTAGGAAATAAGGCTCAAAAATAATATTCAGATGAGAGATGATGTTGGCGAGAGAATTTGTGACTACTGGAAACAAACGGATCGAGAATCGGAGTTGAATTGAAGAAGTTATGGAAGTTGAAGTAAAGAGAAGATTCTAGATTACGTTTCAGCTTGAGCATGCCTCTGTATTTTGAGAATATCTTGAGCTGTAGAACTCGGATTAAGATGATTCTCAAACTATTAGAAAGCTGATTTAAAGGGCTACATTTCATATGTTTAGTACTTTTCCAAATTTCATCGTTATCGAGTTCAAAAATCACCATCTCTGAAGAACAGTGGAATGATGCAGGAAGAAGACCAGTAGCTACTTGTGCCACGACACACTTTTTCCAGTAGCTACTGTGCCGCAGCACAATCACGACAGCTGGGAACTTTTCTTCCATTTTTTACTAGGAAAATAGGGTTTTAAGAGTCCTAAACTAACTAGAATTAAGGAAAACAAAACCCTAACCCTTGTGGGATATAAATAGAAGTCTTTTAACATTATTCAAGGGGCATTCTTTTAGAGATAAAGAAAAGAGACAACAAAGATTATTCAAGAACTGAAGAAAAAGGGAGATTAAAGAAGGCTTGGAGAAGAAGAATTGGAGGAGATCATCATCAACTTCATTAATCCAACCAAGTTTCACTAAGTTTTTCTTCTTCTTTGTTATTATTATTTGTTATGAATAATACAATGATGTTCTCATATTTATTCATGAAGAACTAATTCTTTTGTGATTGAGGGTGATTTCAAAGCCCTAGACATGTCTTGTGATTAATAAAATCTACATCTATTTATCTTTTGATCCCTCTTGGTTATGTGATTATTTCTTTGTGAATAGGGTTTAGATAGATTGTCTTAATTGTTTAAGTGCGCAATTAAATAGTTAGGATTAATTTATTAATGCCAATTTAGGTTGTTTAGTACGGAATCGCTTTATTAACCTAAATAACTAGTGGTAAAGTGTATGCCTGCATACATGGGCGGTAATCACTCAAGATAACTAAACCGACCATATGAGTTTAGCCTTGATTCAGTAGGTCTCTCGTAACTTAATGCTTTTATTACTTTGAATCTAGAGATCGTATCCTAGGTTATTTAATAAATAGGGAATTGGGTTATGACCGTGTCTAATCCAACAACTCAGTAAGGAGAGATAGAACTTATCAACGTTTGGTATTTTCTGAGCTGATGTGATTAAGAGGGTAGAAAGTTAAAGAGTGCTGTTATTATATGTAATTCACGTCTAGTGGTGGCGAATAAACCTTCAATCCAATTTCTCTTATTTATCTCTTTCGTGATTGTCTGCTTGTTTTATTTTGTTTGATTTTAGTTTGATAGTTTTTGTTGAGTTTTTATAATTCGTGACAAACCCTGTTTGAAGTAGATAATTAATTGAGTTCAAAAATCCTCTGCGGGAAAGACCCTTACTTGCTCTTTACTACTACACAACTTTGCATTAGAATTTAGTGAGGTAAAATTAGGTGTTGCATTTGCATGCATCATGATCCCTAGAATTGAGATCACCGGAGCGCCTTGTGCACCGATTAGTGTAGTTTGACACTAGCCTAACGCAGTTCTATTTAGAGTTATCAATATGGTAGTGATTGACTGCATCGAGGAGTGTATCAAGACTATGGTGGATTGACAAAGGATTCATCACTCCCAGATACGGGAGAAGTTATCTCATGGCGCAATTCAGTTAATGACAATGACAATAAATCTGTGATCATAGTGGGACTGAGTTGTTGCTCAATCCAATTCATTATTCCGGTCATTGGTCTAGTAACTGAATACATATATATCGAGAGTAACTGAGGTTGACACTATTTTTGTATCTCAGTCTTGATGAGATAACAGATGATGAAATGATTAGATTGTACAGTAACTATATCGTTGACAAGTAGCTGCTTCGATGAATCCAAATCTATCGGGTGGCCATGATGCCTTGCCAAGGACTAATCTTGGTCTGTGTTAGTGAGACGATTAATTGGTGTTAATCACGATACTACTCACTGCTGATATGATGATTTACGAGTCACACACATAGAAGATAATTTAAGAACAAGTTTTTGCAAGGGGCGTTTTCATCTTTTAGGACAAAAAGGTATTTTGGTAATCTCACAATCCAATTAAATTGTTGAGGTTGTTGCCTATATTTAATTTGATATTAAAATTAAATATGTGAGATTATATTTAAATATATGTACACATATATTTAAATGGATTATTATTATTATTAAATGTTAATATATTTCTATAAATACATTAATTGAGTTTAATTGAAAATAATGATAATTATAATAAAATATCATGATTGGGAGTGTTTGGGTATAAAGGCTGTTTGGGTTGAAGCCCAAGCCTATTCCTTAATGGAATAGGGTTTTATGTGCAGTATATAAGTGCAAGGTTTTGTGATTTTCATAAGACAAGGGAAGAGATTCATTCATTCAATCTTATTCATTGAAAGAAAAGAAAACAACCCTTTTCTCTCTATCTCATGCCACATTTCTTCATTGAATCAAAGTTTCTTTGATTCTTGATTTGGTTCTTGAAGCTAAAGAGGATCTAGCAAATCCCTCTTTAGCTATTTGGGTTATCTTCGTGTGGATTACCGCTGGTTCGATCCTACTCTTGGATCGGTAGTGAACCTAGTCAGAGACAGGTTTGAAGGAGCCTCCAAATGTGCGTATGAACTATAAACTTTACTCTGATTGTTTATATTACTGCAGCTTTTGATTTAACATATAAACTGTATAATTTGTGCCCTGATCTTGGTTTTAATGGGAACGATCAATGCTCTAAAAATTTTGTTTTCCGTTGTCATGAGTTAGATAATTTCCTCACAATGGTATTAGAGCCTTGGGTACCAGATTTTACAGTTTAATGTATGGTTGATAACATGTATTTGATTGATAACATGTTGCCTTGTTGAATTTGTATAAAATCTGCCTTGAAAGCATGTTTTAAGAAATCAATATACTTGATTAATTTAATTTATTGATGATCTGCAAGATTGGTATATTGAGATATGAATTTTTGTTGAGATCAGATGTTTAGATTGATTTCAAAATCCGATTGGTGTTCTGTTGGTTGCTGGTTGAACTGATCTGTAACGCTTGTTGCAGCAATCGTTGTTTGGCATACTCGCTGATTGTAAATCAGCGCTTGCCGCGATGATATAACCCATTGCTGCGGCGATCGTCCGTAGCGCGATCGCTGATTGAATATTAGCTCTTGGCGTGATGATATAACTCATCGCCGCGACGATTGTAGTCTACGGTGCGCTCTGACGTAAATTAGCGCTCGCCGCGATGATATAATCCATTGCTGTGGCGATCATACGTGGTGCATGTAAGTGACGAGAATCAATGCACGCCGTGGTGATGTAATCCATTGCCGCAATGAGCGTACTTTCGAGTGTGCAGGGGCTAAAGTGAAATTTTTTAAAACTTTTGGACCAAATGTAGATCTACAAATTATTAAGAATTGATTGTTTTTGAATATATGCAATGTACTTGTTTGAATATTGCATGCTGCCCGATACATGAGCCTTAGATCTATGGTGAATGTTTTAAAATATTTTTGGGTATGTATGGCTGTAAATTTTTTAAATAGGGTCTACGTGTCCTGCCTTTCTTCCCCTTCTCGATGTACATTCTCTTCTCATCTCATTCTATTTTAATGTAAATCGAGGTTTCTAAATTTATTGATGTAAAATTAGTTTGAGATTAATTTCACTATAAATTTAGTATGATGTATTTTGTAATCTACTTGAAGACGGAGCAAGGACGAGGCAATCATACTTGAAGACTCAAGATATTTATTACAGGACCGCTAGGTGACCCATCGATTCCTCTAGGCTCGAGGAAATCGGTTTTAGCTAGGCCATGTACCAGCACGTTTACATTTTTGCTTAGAATGCATGCTAAGGTTGAATGTTTAATAACATGCTAAATGATGTCATTCTAACAAAGATAATAAAATTGGTGAGATGTAAAATAAAAACTCTTAATTAAAGTATATTAAGTCACATGTATGCCTTCCATCACCATGGTTTTAATCAAACCACTTTTCGTCGGAACTTTGTTCGCCAAAGCGAAGGGTACACTTTTACTAGTGGGAGGTTAAATTTCATTGGAGTTTTCCTTAATGGTGATGGGTCGACTTAAAATGATAGTTTTGCTTGTTCGACAAAGCGAAGGTTGATAAACACGTCATAGGCATAGTAGAGAAGTACACTTGTTATGTGTACGTGGCGACATGTAGTGTCCACTTTATTGATACCAAGAATCACACTTGAGGATAATGGCTAGGCCATTGAATTGTGTGATTGGCTTGTTGGCTTGCTTCACATTTGAGGCTGATAGTAGGAGCTATCAACTGGTGTGGATTAAGTTTGTTGGCCTACCTAATCAACCTATTTTGGTAGTGATGGCAATGGGCCTGGCTGGGACCGGGTACCCCTTGGCCCAGGCCCAAGCCCAAGCCTAAGCCCGACCTCATGACAAAGGCCTAAGCCCGTCACGAGTATGATAGGTAAAGCCCAAGCCCGACCCGACGGGCTTTTTGTAACCTCAGGCCCGACCCAAGCCCGCCTATTTTTATAATGTCAATTTTTAAATATTAATAAATTTCAAATTTTTTTATATTTTTAATTCTAGAAACAGTTTTTAAAAATTAATTTATTTTTGAATACTCACCAAATATATAAATAACATTCCACAAAGTGCATTTATCCATCCATGTAATTTTTAGAGTATAACATAACCATAAGAGCAACAATCAAATTGAGATAGTAAAATCTGAACAAATACAAAACAGTAAACTCTATCACAAATTTCGAAGCTATTGTCTCCTTAAGTTTTGCAAGCTCCAATCAGGTAAGTCCACCTCTCTGCAATTATAAAATACATAAGAAGCATGCAACACAAGAAAGACTAAATATCTAATCAATTGCATACCTATTCTTCGTCATCATAATTCATCTTCTTCCTCATTAGTGTCATAAAAAAATGTCGAGCATGATTGTTGACCTAATAAGAATGCAAAATATACATTAAAGACAATAAGACAAATATGTTAAAGAAATAAAAAATATACATTAAAGACAATAAGACAAATATGTTAAAGAAATAAAATTTTGATATAATCACCTTTTATATCTGCCTATAACCAATTTTGAGCACACATCAATGCTTCTAATGTATCTGAATGAAGTTTGTTGCAATATGGGCTTACTACCTTCCCACCCGTGCTAAATATAGACTCAGAAGTGATTGTGGAGATAGGAATAACAAGGATGTCTCGAGCAATAGAAGAGAGGATTGGATATTTAGGCCTATTTGCCTTCCACCAAACCAATATGTCAAAGTTAGGAGTCCTAGGCAAAAGTTTCTCCTCTAAGTAAAAATCTAGTTCCGACTTTCCTTCGATAACATTTGATTCTTGTACAATATACATCTCAAAGTCACTAACGGACCCATCCTCCTCACTATAAGGAATATTAGTCTGAAAAGAAGGTGCATTGGGAGGAGGTTGACTACTTCCTTGCCTAGATTGGTACTGATTAAATAAATCTGATAAAAATCCTTGAATTCTCATTATATGATCTTTACGATCAACTCCATAGATCCGAGGAAAAAAATAATCTAACGATTTCATTTTGTATCTAGGATCTAAAACACTCGCTACCCCCAAGACACCATGAATCACATCCCAATACTTGCTAAATTTTTCAAGCATTTTTGTTGCCATATTCCTTATCAAATCATTCCCACATCTGAGCCAGCTAGACAATGCAATTCTAATTTCACAAACTTTTGGGAAATAAATATTAGACGTCGGATATTTTGTTCCAGAGAACAAGTTTGTGGCAACATAAAATATTTTCAACTTTGAACAAACTTGTTCTGCCAACTCCCATTCCTCCTCAGTTGGCAAACATCTATATTGTGGCTCATAGAGCTTTAAACGAAAAAAAACATCTTTGTAAATGAAAGCTGTTTCAAGCATTAAATAAGTTGAGATCCAACGAGTCTTATAGTCAAGAGCCAGCTTCTTTGTACTTTCAATGCCTTCTTGACGTGACGCTTCAACAAAGTTTTGCTCTCTTTTAGGAGATGCTGACCAATAAGCAACACTCTCACGGATTCTTGCAATTGCTTGTCCAATCACCGATAATCCATCTTGAACAATTAGATTCAGAACATGCACACAACAACACATATGAAATAATAAACCACGTAGCATAAGTGAGGCACTTGGAAATTCGTTCAAGATATCTTCAACAACTGCATCATTGGTGGAGCAGTTATCAAACATCAATGTTGACAACTTTTTATCAATATTTCACTCATAAAAGCAGTCCATCAATGCCGTAGCAAGCACATCTCTAGTATGTGGGTAAGGCACATATACAAATTTGCAACATTAATTATAAATAAAAATTAATATTCATATAACTACAAAAATTGTACTAAAAATAAGAATGATAAAACCTTAAAAGATAATACCTTATGAGTCGACTTTGTAAGACCTAGTTGTTGTCGATAAAGTGTGCTGTGATCATCATATATCCTTTGTTTTGATTGTTGGCAGTCCACAAATCCGAAGTGATAGCAATCCTACTTCGGTTTTTGTTTAACAATTTCATTGTCTTCTCTTTTTCTACATCATAAATCTTGAATATGTCTTTCTTAATAGCGTTTCTGCTCATAACCTTAAACAACGGTTGCATCTTGTTACAAAATCTCCTAAACCTGTAATGATCAACCATGCTCAAAGGATATTCATGTAGAACAATCATCATTGCAAGGTCCTTCCTCACCGACTCTTGATCAAGTTGATGCGAAGTTAAGGTCACTTGAGACTTTGAACTTGAATCCTCTCCCGGGGTCATCGACATAATCTTCTGTAATACATCTCCGTACTTTCGCCTTGGATAGATTTTAGAATGTGAATGCAAATGCCTTGTCTCGTTTTTGGAACCACCAGCAAGTTGTTTACGACAATAGTTACACTCAGCTTTATTCTTGCCATCAAATTTAACTTTCTTGAAATGTTGCCATACAACTAATTTTCTCCTTACAATATTGCTGCAACTGTCAACATCATTAAGGGGGCCATCTTCTTCATGTGTTTCTTCCTCAGTATTTGCAATTGGAGATTGAATTTGATTACTTCCGATCGGATCCGGAGTCGACAATTTTTTCAATGAGTCAGAAGGTAGATTCATTTC
This sequence comes from Pistacia vera, assembly GCF_008641045.1. Lineage (NCBI taxonomy): Eukaryota > Viridiplantae > Streptophyta > Magnoliopsida > Sapindales > Anacardiaceae > Pistacia > Pistacia vera. Next base: position 129,247 of record NW_022196255.1, on the reverse strand, counting down.
CTTCTCTAAGCTTTTTCATTTACCAAGTAAAGAAGTTTGAATTGACATGTTGAAACCTAAAAGAATGAACAAAAAGTATGAATATCAATAAATAATTCATACTAATCATCAAAAATCAAACATACTGATCAAAAATCAATACTATCAAGAAGAAACTAAATATAGGAGATAACATGTCTAGGAACTTTACCATCATGATAATAAAAGGAAAAAAAGAACAAATTATGCCAACAACTACAAAATCTCAAAAAGTGAATAGTTTTTTCATATTTCTTACTTCTTAAGCCAACCTCATATTGAAATTTGTGAAACCACAAATTCAAAACCTTTTCCACAACATAACTCTTTACGTCTTCTATATAACATAAGAACATTCCTTTTCCATCTTGCTGGAAACATTACTCTTTTCCACAAATTTGTGAAATCATGATGAAATCAAGGCAAAACATAAAAAAATATACAAAACTGACGTCTCTGTATAAACATAAAAGAATCAGATGTCATATAAACAAAATCCTTTCCCAGATAACAGTGTATCTCATCAGCAAATCAACATCTTCTGTATTAGACAAATTCTGCTTCCTGCATTTATTTGTTTTAGAAAGGTAATAGAAACTGATAGCAAAGGGCAAGAATGTTTGTGATTCTTGAATCTCAACAGACGTGTAAAAACATTTCATTTTCATCATAAAAATCCAAGCTTTTTATTCACTAATAAAGCTTCAAATGGAAACAAATTTAATTTCCCAACCATGATACTAAAAAACTGGAAAAAAAAAAATTTAGTATCAAAGAACAACACAGAACAAGGACAACCCAAAAACAAAAAGCAAAACCATATCAGGTTTTTACACCATCAAATTATGAGTTCCCTTGAAATCGAAGAAGAAGAAAATGAAATGGTTTTGCTTCTACAAGTTACAGAGTTGCCCCACAAGCATAATTGATTTTGTTTCTACTATATTTAGAGGCGTGAAACATTAAGCAACACAACAACACCCACAATTCCCTTCTCTTTAAATATCAATATCTAGAACAAATAAATTATAATGCCTTCTCTTTAGTGCTCAGCAATCGACATCACAATACAAAACAACACACCAAGGAAAAATTCAAGAGAAAGGAGAAAAGGGGAGGGGGGGGGGGGGTTTGTTGGGGAAGAAGAGAGCACAAACCAGAGATGGAGATGGAAGAGTGATGACGAGATACTCCGGTGACGAGGAGATCAGCGATGGTGAGACAATCTAGAGATTGAGATTGGAGATGTAACGGTGGGAGGAGATGGGAATATTGGAATGGGTATGGGTGTGTAGTTTAGTTTAGGGAGTGGGATGGGATTAGGATTTGGGAAAAATGGGTATATATATATATATATATATATGTAGGATAATTTCGTAATTAAATATATAGTATAAGGGTAATTTAGTAAAATTAATACTAAAATTGTTAGGCCGGGCCTAAAGACATACCCATACCTGGCCCGTACCTGAGGTTAGGCCTTAAAATCAGGCCCAGGCCCAAGCCCAAGCCCGCGAACACCGGGTAAAGCCCAACCTTTTTGGGCCGGGTCGGGTTGAGTGCCTGGAAATATCGGGCCCATTGCCATCTCTACATTTTGGCTTGTTCGTCAAAGCGAAGGTTTAAAATGGGCTAGATGAGATCTCGGTCCATTAGGAAAGCCAACCGGCTTTCCCGAGTTAATGGTGAGGGCCATTGACTTGAGGAAAATAGTGGAACCAATTGTTTAATAAAAAGGCCTTATTAAATAATAATAATAAACATTGTAATAATGATTACTTATTCTGCAATTGTAGATTCACTTAAAATTGAGCAAAATGATCCTGACATCACTGCGACAAATCATTGAATTGGGAGAGAAATGGAATGGTGAGAATTTCGTTGACTGGTATAGAAGTATAAACAATATACTTCAGTCAAGCGATAAATTATACACCATTGAGCAGGCTTTGTCACCAAAGCCTGTTGATAGTTCTATCCATGAGACTGGGTATGTATATGTGAAGCATACACATGATGCGAAAGCAAAAATGACTAGATACATTGTGCTTGCATCAATGACACCATTACTATGATAGAAGTGCCAGAAAATGGACTTGGCTTCTATTCTTCATTTTCTTCAAAGAAATGAGAAGCATATGGTGTCTTAGTCGTTATTCAGATGTAGGATGGAAAAGGGTACCAAAATTGGCGATCATATACTCAAGTTGACCGAGTATATGAACAGGATTGAGATTTTGGGATGCAGACTTAATGAAGGTTTAGCGATAAACCTAATATTACAATCTTTGCCAGATTCTTACTCTCAATTTGTCTACGACTTCATTGAGGATGATAAGAAGAATATCTTTTATGAGCTTCTGGATATGTTGAAGGCTACTGAGTCAAGCATGAAAATGTCAGAAACGTTGACGTTGGTTGAAGCCAGCTCAAGTGAAAATGAAAGGGCTTAGAAGTCATTGGAAAGAACTATTGCAGAAAGGAAGAGCGTTTGTCCTCACTGTGGGAATCCTAACCATTGGAGGAAACATTGCAAGACCTTCCTAGCAAAAGGGAAGAAGAATGTTACTTTTTTGTCAGGTACGTTCTTGAGATTAACTTCTCCCGTCAACATCTTGGGTCATTGACACAAGATGTGGTACTCATATTTGACTGATGTGCAGGGACTACGATAGAGTAGATTGCTCGCCGAGGGAGAGGTGGACCTACCAGTTGGAAATGAAGCACGTGGTGTTGCATTTGCTGTAGGATCTTATCGTCTGATTTTGCCGATGAGCTTGTTTCTTGGAACTTGTGGATTATTATGATCTTTCTTCAGTTTCTAGAAATTATATTTCTGTGTCCACTTAGGACAAATAAGAATATTACTTTACTAATGGATTATTGTCCTTGAGTGTAAATAATATTCTTTATCGAACTGTTTCATAATAATATGTTCTTAAGATGGACAATAAGGATAATCTCAAAATGACAACTATGCCAACCGTGGCAAGTTGAGCTAAACATACCTGAAGAAAAGTGGGATAGTATTAAAACTCGCATCTCCGTGTACACCCTAGCATAATGGTTATCTGAAAGAGGGGATTAGGACCTTACTTGATATGGTTAGATCCTTGATGAGTTTCTATGATTTGCCCACATGATTCTAGGGTTGTGCCCTAGAGACTGTGACTCACGTACCAAACCATGTGCTGTCAAGGTTTGTAGATAAGACTCCATATAATCAATTGAGTGGGCGAAAGCCCAACTTGTCTTATCTAAAGATTTAGGGTTGCGAAGCTTATGTCAAGAAATTGACTTCGAACAAGTTGGGCCCCCGAAATCCTGCATATGTAACCAAAGGATACTAATTCTACCATCCAAAACAACGCAAATTTTTGTTGCTCGTATTGGTGTTTGCCTAGAAAAGGAATTTTTTCTAAGAAGTACTAGTGGGAGAAAAGTAGAACTTGATGAAGTTCTAGTACCACAAGATACATTAGACAAAGGACGGGAAGATGTGCCACAAGAGGTGGTTGAACATCGCGAGGAGGTTACTCCACAATTTATGGATCAAAGTGAACCACCCCAGGTAGCACAATAGCTACGTAGATCTGGGAGAGTACGTCGTGAGCTCGAGAGATATGGTTTTCTTGTTACTCAACGTGGTGACGTATGGTCTATCAAGACAATGAACTTAGAACCTACGATGACGTTATATCGGATCTAGATTTTGTTAAATGGTTTAAAGCTATAAAATCTAAGCTAAACTCCATGTACCAGAACCAATCATGGTTTTCTGGTGGATTCACCTGAAAGGGTAAAACCCATAGGCTGTAAATGGGTCTTCGAGGAGAAGACTGACATGGATGACAAGGTGCATACATATAAAGCACGACTGGTTGCCAAAGGTTTTAAACAAATTCATGGTATTGATTATGAAGAAACCTTTCGCCGGTTTCCATGATTAAATCCATCTAGATTATGCTTGCGATTGCTACATATAATGACTATGAGATTTGGCAAATAAATGTCATAACTGCTTTCCTAAATGGAAACCTTGAAGAGGAGGTGTATATGACATAACTCGATGGTTTCATTCTCAATGGACAAGCTAATGACTATGAGATTTGGCAAATAAATGTCATTGCTGCTTTCCTAAATGGAAGCCTTGAAGAGGATGTGTATATGACACAACCCAATGGTTTCGTTCTTGATGGAAAAACTAATAAGATATGCAAGTTGTAGAGGGCTATATATGGACTTAAGCAAGCTTCAAGGAGCTAGAACATTCGTTTTGATGAAGCCGTAAAAGAATTTGGTTTTATCAAGAACGAAGATGAGACTTGTGTTTACAAGAAGTTAAATGGGAGCGTAGTGACATTCCTAGTGTTGGATGTCGATGACATACTTCTGATCGGGAATGATATACCGAACTTACAGTCGGTAAAGACTTGGTTATCCAAGTGCTTGTCTATGAAGGACTTAGGAGAAGTAGCCTACATCATCAGAATAAAGATCTATCGTGATAGATCGTGTAGGTTGCTTAACCTAAGTCAGAGTACATAGACATGGTACTGAACATATTCAGTATAGAAGAATCCAAGAAGGGATTTCTTCCGATAGCATATGATGTTTATCTCTCTAAGGATATGTGTACTTAACCACATGATGAGAGAGATATAATGAAGAGGATCCCACATGCTTCAGCAAGTGGATCCATCTTGTATGCTTAGATTGATATCTAATGTGCATTAAGCACTTGTAGTGGATATCAATCAGACTCAAGTGAGCAATGCCATGTTGTATGCTTTAATTGATGTCTCATGTGCACTAAGCACTTGTAGGGGATATTAGTCAGATCCAAGTGAGCAATGCTGTGATTGCATGCTCGGACTGATATCTTATATGCATTAAGCACTTGTAGAAGATATCAATAGGATCTAAGTAAGCAATATGTTATGTGCTCAGATTGATGTCTTATGTGCATTCAACACTTGTTGAAGATATCAATAAGATCCAAGTGAGTGACACTGGATGAGTGTCTATGGAAATCCTTAAGTACTTGAAAAGGCTTAAGAATATGTTCTTGGATTATGGAGGGGAAGATGAGCTCATTGTAAGAGGATACAATGATGCTATTTTCAAACGGATAAAGGTGATTATAGTTCGCAATTTGGGTTTGTATATTTTGTCTCAATGTAGCTGTAGTGAGTTGGAAGAGCTCGAGTCAGAGTACTGCAGTGGATTCTACAATTGATGCTAAGTATATCGCATTATTTAATGTAGCCGTGTAGGCGGTTTGGATCAAGAAGTTCATTACTGAACTTGATGTGGTTCCAAGCATTGCTAATCCAGTAAAGTTCTACTGTGATAACAATGGAGCCATTGTTGTGGCTGAGGAATCACAATCTCACCAGTAATCCAAACACATACTTAGTTGATTCAATTTGATCTAAGAGATCGATCAGAAAGGGAATGTGCAGATAACTACTAACCCATTGTTGAAGTTTCTGTTGTAGCAGAAGCATGATGGGCACTTGGGTCATTCGATGTTGAGTGCATGAATGATTGGCTATAGTGCAAGTGGGAGATTGTTGGAGTAGGTGCCCTAGAGCCAATCAATTATTGTGGAATTGACTATTTGTAATAATGTTTATTAATCAATAAAAGATATTATCTACTATATCATGTAAACCATAGTTGTATGTATTGATATATGTCCTTAGAATGGTAGAACCGTGACGAGGGTATCAAGTATTTCAAATCTTGATAGTGAGAACCCTATGAGCACATATGGTGACCATTCTAGAAACATCCGTAGCCCTAGTATTATTCTGACCAAGGGCACAGATAATACGGTAAGGCTATCATAGTATTGAACGACCTTGTTGAAAGGTAGTAACATGTCTCACACGTTAAGATTGTTTGCTGACAACCTGGTGCAATACATGGGTGCTTGCTGTAGGCAAGTTCACTGACTGACCCACTAGAGGATTCCATATAGATGGTAACGAAGGTGTCTATGGAACAAATCCTCTAGCGAGTGGTGGTGCATGTGATCCTTAGACTTGAGATCACCGAAGCGCCTTGTGCACCGATTGGTGTAGTTTGACACTAGCCCAATGCAGTTCTATTCAAAGCTGTCAATACGGTAGTGATTGGCTTCATCGAGGAGTGTATCAAGACTATGGTGGATCGACAAAGGATTCATCACTCCTGGGTACAGGAGAAGTTATCTCAAGGCGCAATTCAGTTAATGACAATGACAATAAATCTGTGATCACAGTGGGATTGAGTTGTTGCTCAATCCAATTCATTATTCCGGCCATTGGTCCAATAACTGAATACATATATATCGAGTGTAACTGAGGTTGACATTATTTTTGTACCTCAGTCTCGATGAGATAACAGATGATGAAAGGATTAGATTGTACGGTAACCATATCATTGACAGATAGCTACTTCGCTGCATCCGAATCTATCGGGTGGCCATGATGCCTTGCTAGGGGCCAATCTTGGTCTGTGTGTAGTGAGATGATTAATTGGTGTTAATCGGGATACTACTCACTGCCGGTATGATGAGGAGCCTACAGGTCACACGCATAGAAGATGATTTAAGAACCAGTTTGTGCAAGGGGGGTTTTCGTCTTTTAGGATGAAAGAGTATTTTGGTAATCTCACAGTGCAATTAAATTGCTGAGGTTGTTGCCTATATTTAATTTGATATTAAAATTAAATATGTAAGATTATATTTAAATATATGTACACATATATTTAAATGGATTATTATTATTATTAAATGTTAATGTATTTCTATAAATACGTTAATTGAGTTTAATTGAAAATAATGATAATTATAATAAAATATCATGATTGGGAGTGTTTGGGTATAAAGGCTGTTTGGGTTGAAGCCCATGCCTATTCCTTAATGGAATAGGGTTTTATGTGCAGTATATAAGTGCAAGGTTTTGTGATTTTCATAAGACAAGGGAAGAGATTCATTCCTTCAATCTTATTCATTGAAAGAAAAGCAAACAACCATTTTCTCTTTATCTCACGCCACCTTTCTTCATTGAATCAAAGTTTCTTTGATTCTTGATTTGGAAAGTTTCTTTGATTCTTGATTTGGTTCTTGAAGGTAAAGAGGATCTAGCAAATCCATCTTTAGCTATTTGGGTTATCTTTGTGTGGATTACCGCTGGTTTGATCCTACTCTTGGAAATCCTACTCTTGGATCGGTAGTGAACCCAGTCAGAGACAAGTTTGAAGGGGCCTCCAAACGTGCGTATGAACTATAAAATTTACTCTGATTGTTCATATTACTGCAGCTTTTGATTTAACATATAAACTGTGTAATTTGTACCCTGATCTTGGCTTTAATGGGAACGATCAATGCTCTAAAAATTTTGTTTTCCGCTGCCATGAGTTAGATCGTTTCCTAACAATGGCTTCACATCAATTGACTATGCAACAACTGCATTTACAATTCCATCAATGATATTTATCTTTGCTGGTCCCAAGACATGATCTTCTATCAGTTTCAAAAGTGAGCGATTAAAGCGCTGAATTGAAATCCTAATACTACTAAAACATGAGGTGAATTCCTAATATTTTTTAATTAAAACATGAATTATAAAATAAGAAACCAAAACAATAGTTTTTATAATTATCGCTCTATTAAGTTATAACCTCCTCATAGTAATAAAATTAGTTGGTTTTACCATTATGATTATAGAGAGGTTTTACTGTATAAAAGAAATCATATTAATAAAAATTTGATCATCAATAATATTTAACAAAAAAATAAATAATATCATGTAGGCCTTATTTCAAATGAATTAAATACATATTTTTCTTAATTCATTGAAAAAAGTAAATTAAATTTAAGAAATTCCTAAGTATATATTTCTAATGACGCCTTAGACTCAAGGGGAGGCTTAAGACAATTGCCTTAGTTGTCTGGCCCTTGATCGACATTTTTTACACTTCACTTGGGGTTATTTATTTATTTTTAAACTTAAGAATGAACTGTTAACTTGAGTCATCAGACTCTTAATTTGATGACAATAAACTAATATACCTTTAAACGTTTGCTAATAACTCTTGCTCAAGTGTATATTGAGATGGCAGGAAAGTTTCCCAATGCATTCAAAAGATTATCAAGAATGGAAAAGACAGAGTTTAGATAAAAAATTTGAAAGCTTTCAAGAAAGATTAGTCTAGGTGTTATGCCTAAAAAATCAGGGCTGACGCGAGCTTATGTCAGCAAGCGCCAATCAAAGTTCAGGAAGATTTTGTGCTGTCCAAGAGCTGCCACGTCATCCAAAGACAGAAAGATTATGGTTGTCATCAACTTGGCAGACTCAGGTTTCATCTATGAGTGGATGTGAGTCACCCACCTGTCCAAACCCTACGCGATTTGAGGATATCTCCTATGTAATTAGCCAATGGGAAGCGCGGAAGGAATTGTATCACACCTGCCCACTTGCGGATTTGTAATCATTACCTTGAAATCTTCTACTGTAAATAGAGGGCTCCCCCTCTCATTTTCGGGATTCTGATAAGAAACCCGCATTCTGATTGTAACATTTTATTCTCAGAACATAGATAACCTGCGAGAAAGAGACTGACTTGATATTTTCTCTGAATAATTATTCATTTGTACCTTTGTTCGCTGTTCGCTATATGTGTAATAACTCCTTTTTACTCATATACTCATAAAATATACACAATGAAAATACACGTAAGATAACATAAATAGTTGGGCCCAATTTTTTTCTTCTATTAAATATATACATTCTTTATACAAAGTGAAGTATCTTAGACAAAAGTCATCAAAAATGTGGTGGACAGTGTAGCTATTTCTCCTCGCTTGCCGACGTCCATCCGACCGCGTCCTCACCTAGATCCTGCAAAACATAGAAAACAACAGGGTGAGCACAAAAAGGCTCAGTAAGTAAATCCTCTACTCGTCTATCCCCGTAACTCTTTCTCTTAATTCTTTCCTTACACTCTTCTCTTCTCATTCATTTTCTCTTTCTCATAGTTCTTTTCTATTAACTGTCTGATGTGTGTCACGGCCTCATCTTACCGGAGGCACGGCTGGGTACTCATCCCACTATTCGTGACTCTATTCATTCCTTCTCTTGGTTCTTTCTCATGTTTTCTCATTCTTTCTCACGTGAATGTCACGACCTCATCTCACCGGAGGCACGACCGGGTAGAGTTCACAAAGCACCAACCCACTCTTCATGACTTCTACTCATTCTCTACCGATCGGACTCGGTTATGCACGGATTCAGAACCCTTGGCCACGTGAGTGTATATTCTCTCTCTCTCTCGAGTGTCACGGCCTCATCTTACCAGAGGCACGACTGGGAGATCACATAGCACCCACTACTCGTGACGATTCTACTAATCACTCACGGGTTCCCCATCGCACAACCTACTATATTTTCTTGTTTAGCACTGCTCTCTCATTTATTCTCTAGTGCTAAACCTCTCTTTCTCTTCACTCTTAGAGTTTTTCTCATTCTCTTTACTGTTAGAGTGTTCTCATTCTTTTTACTCTTAAAGTAGCTTATTCTCAAAATTCTCTACTCTTTCTCAAGCTACTTCTCAATGCACAATTAATGCATATGGATGGTTCATGCTCATTAATGCACTCATGAGATGCCAATATGCAATGTTGCAAGAATTAAGGTTTACTACTCATGCTCATACTTCTCTTAGGCATTTCATCAAACAACTAATGTGCATACACAAACTCTAATTTATCTATAACTCTACTCCTCTTTTTCACCATCCAAAAATGGAAGGAAACTCCCTCACATAGCTATAATTCCTGTTATAAAGAACACTCCCAAGGAAATTACTCAATCTCCTCCAACTTCATCTCAAACTACATCATCATGCAATCTCAACATCATGCAATCTCAACACTTCTCAAAATTCAATTATATTCAATAACAACATAGATAAATACTCATAACATCTCAATCTGTCAACAAGCATAATACATACATGCATAAAGAAATCTCTACTCCTAAGATTTCTTGAATCCCAACTTGGTTGGATTTACTTACCTTGTGAATGAATGACTCCACTAGCATTTCTCTTTCCTTTGGTAGATGGTCTTTTCTCTACAACTTTAAACAACACACTATAAGACTTCAACACATCTATGGATAAATTTCACCTCTAAAGCAAGAAGCCTTACCTTAGGATGCTGTAAATTAATTCTCTACCAAGATCCAACTAAAAGCCCTCAAAGATTCTTGAAAGGTTGAAGGAAGAGTTGAGAGGAAATGGTGAAAGGGTATGGCGGTGGAAGAAGAATGAATGAAGGGTTTACTAAGCTTAACCCCTTTTTAGCTCAAAATATCTACATGCATTCCCATTTTGCCCTTGCTCTTTCTTAGAATTCCATCCTTATCCTTTGATTCATTACAATCACACCCCCACACTAACATATTTTCCATGAAATTTCCTTACATTTCACTCCCCACTTTTTCTGCTAATTAGGGGTAGAATGGTCATTGTGCCCTTAGGGAAAAATATCTAGAAACTTCAACAAAAATCTCAGCCGGCTCTTCGCCGCGGCAAAGCAAGTTTCTTCGCCCCAGCGAAGAAATCTAGGGCATACATCGCCACGGCGAAGACCATAACCTCAAAATTCGCCAAGTCTCAACCAATTTCAGGGCAAACACTCAACACATCACTTCAACCAAGGACCAACCAAACAATATTAACACTATAACAACTCAAATAAGGGCAAAAATAAAGAACATTCAAACAATACACCATAAATTAGCTACGTACCTCAAATGGGGCGTTACAATATGCGACCTCCTGTAACCTCATATATATAAAAGAACAATGGATGTAGGATTCGTTTTAAGCATCTGAACCACTTTAAAAATCATTTTCCATTTACTTCATTGTATTTTTCATTCATGTGTAATTTCTAAGTTAGCTTAGCAGTTTGCACGTGCGAATCGTAGGTGGCAAAATCCAGCATCAACGCCAGGTATAATTTCCTTGTATCATTTCACTTTTAAAATCATGAGTCTTGGTTAGAGTTGGTCATTCACCTGTCAAAACTCATGACCTGTTTTACATGCTTTAATGTAGTCTAAGGCATGAAAAATAGATTTTTGAAATGGGTAAAAATTTAGGGACTAAATATCCCAGCTTTTGTTCTTCATATTTTTATATGACTACATGAATTTTTTCATCTCCATATAACTTTGCTTGCTTAGTCAACGATTATACTTAATTTTTATCTGCCAACTGGAAAAGCGATTTTGAACTAAAATTGAAAAATTTCTTTTCTGATTCATTTGGGTTTTTATTTTTAAGAAATTTTTATTGAATCAAAATAAGTGGTTGTTTGTTTATTTACATTTAACTAAAATAATGTAAATGAACCAGTTGATTTGGTGGCTATTCTCGGTTCACAGAACACTTTCTATGTTGTTGTTCAATTTTAAGCTAAATTGTCACATTTCAAAGTTAAAGGGTTAAATTGTATTTTCCAAGCTTTAAATCTTTGCAATTTAACCCATCAAGTCTGCCAGATTAGCTGTCAATTTGTCTTCCGAATTGGGGTCAAAGTATTCTAAAAAAATGCTTTGGCAATCCGGTCAACTAGATTTCAAATTTGGTTGATTGGATGTAGTTAGGCTTTAAAACGATTAGTGCCACATAGATGTCATGTTAAATTTGGTCGACAAGATTAGCAAAGGGTCTTGCAATATGTTATGAGATTTTTAAGCAAAACGACTATATTTTTGAGTTCTTTTATATAAACCCAACTAAACCCATTCCAAAACAACTTTTGACACTCTTAAACTTGCATATACACCAACCAAAAGTGCTTCAATCATTTTAAAGAGCTTTCGGTTATTATTTTTCTTACTCTATATCAAACCCTTGCTACACTTAAAACTTGTATTTTTGAAGATTGTGTTTCTTTGGGCTATACACTTTCTTATCCACAGCTGAGAGGGTTTTATTGTAAAAATCATTCAATTCTCATATTTTAAAAGAGTGTGGTTCACTCTTGGGGTTTTTGCTTTCTAGTGAGAGAAAGTAAGTCCTAGTGTGTTTAAGAGGTGTAATTGCGCCTTGTAAATTAATTGTGTGTAAAAGTTCAACAGCTCCTAGAGGAAAGCTATTTGTTTTGAATTTTCTTGGTTGGGTGATCAACAAAAGGTAGTTAGTGGAATACTCTAAGGGGGGGTAGCTTGGAGGAGCGGACGTAAGTCGGGTTATGGCTGAACTATTATATATCGCTTGAGTTTGATTCTCTCATCCCCTCTCTCTTTACTTTATATATATTTAATTTATATTTGTTATATATTTGTTTATGCATATTTGCTTGAACTCACAAATTGAAATACAAGAGATCATAGGTCACAAAGAGTTCAAAGTAGCTTATGTTGTTTAAAAAGTGACCCTTGTGCCTTAAAGGCTTAATTCACCCCCCCTCTTACAGCCATTTTGATCCTTCATGAACATGACTTAATTTGTACCTTTCAATGTTTATAGTGTGTTTCTTAAGGGTCTATTTGATCTGTGATCTAAAATAATTTTCAAAAACTAAAATATGAGCCAAAATTTTTAATGTATCTTGATGTTTTATATATTTCAAAATGTGTTTGAAACAATGCTCAAAACAACATTTAATCGTTTTCTAACTTTTTGCTAGTTATAACGGTTGCACTTGAAAAGTGCTTTTGAAATCATATCAACTCATTTATACCAAACATATTTTCATAAGATTTGTTGTACACTTTGCTCTTTTTTTTTTTTAAACAAAATTAAATAGGCCCTAACTTAACTCACATTTTTCATTATTTTTGTGAATTGAAAACACTATTTTTGTGAATTAATTAAGAAAATTGAAAATCTATATTTCGATATACTTTAAATTTATATTTCTCAACTTATTAGCTCTTGCATTTTTTAAACTAATAAAAATTAACATTACTAAAAGTAATGAGTAAAAATCAATTTACCCCCCTAACGTTTGGAAAATTCTTGGTTTTCGGGCATTACAACAAATTTAATCAAGTTACTCCCAACAGTTTCATAAATCAATCAAGTTCCCCCCAAAACTGTGACGATGTTAATTGAACGTAAGGTCAAGAAGGGTAGAATTGTTAGAATGGTGAATATTCCTTAAAGCTGAATATAAGTCTTTTCTAACCTTAGTGGCGACTGGTCAAACTCAAAAAATTAAATAGCAGCCAACCCACTAAACAACATACAGCCCAGAAAAACTCTTTTGTTCTGTTGTTGCAAGAGAAGTTGTGTAAAAATGGAGTTCGTTGAATCTTTAATAGGGGCAACTAAATAATTTCGCATTTAATTTTCCACCCATTAATGTAAATACAAAACAAGTGTTAGGGTATTTCGGATATTTCACTTTAAAATAATAATATTCAAGGCCCGTTTGTTTTACTTTTTTTGCCCTATTCTATTCTTATCATACCCAAAATACATATTTGTTTCCCTATTCTCAAAATCTAATCCTATTATATTCAACTATTTTTAAACCTCCGTAGGTTTGTTAATTTAACTAAACACTCTCAATAAAAAAAGTTTATAAATTGACAAAAATACCTCCATCCACCCACATTTGCCAGATTCTAGCTACCATCGTCGGAAAGTGGCTGAAATTTGGCGTAATGGCATACTATTGACTGGATCTGGTCGGTAGTGTGTCAATCTAGCCTTTTCCGGCTAGATCCACCGTGGATCTGGCCAGATCTACAGCCAAAGATTTGGCCGTTCTTTGTAGACCTGGCAAAATGGGATCAGACTCGTGGGTCGACCCGTACCCTGGTAAAAAATATAGGGTACGGGTCTAATGCATTAGACCCATTTTTTCTGGACCTATACCCAGGTCGGCCCGTATTATTAACGGGTTATACGGCTAAACCCGCGGGTGCTCGCGAGTGCCCATTTATTATTAGAAAAAAAAAAAAAAAAGGGATTTGAAATCCCTAAATCAGTAAATCCTAATCCTAAAATATATCAGTTCAACTCTCAACTCTCAACTCTCATCCCAATTCCCACCCAGTACAGACGCAACGCATTCTCTCACCGTCGCCATCTCCTTTCTCTCATCATCGCCACTAACCATCTCCTCTCTCTCACCATCGAAACTTGCCATCTCCTCTCTCTCACTATCGCCATCTCTTCTCTCTCACAGTTGCCACTCGCCATCTCCTCTCACTCACCATCTCCTCTCTCTCACTGTCGCCATCTCCTCTCTCTCACAGTTGCCACTCGCCATCTCCTCTCTCTCACCGTTGCAGCTCTCCTCTCTCACTGTCTCATATCATCACCGTCACCGTCACCGTCGCCGTCAACATCTCCTCTCTCACACTGTCACCGTCGTCATCGCCATCTCCACTCTTCATTCCTTTTCATTTTGAGTCCATCACACCTCCACCATTGCAGATCGGTGAGTTTTTACCAAAGATTGTATTTTTATTCATTTTTGACATCTGGGTTTTGCTTATGTCGTAAATTGCTATATGGGTTTTGCTTGCTTTGTCCACACTCACTCATTGTCGATTTGTCGTCTATGTTTTCAGGATAAGAGCTTCACGGAGATTATCCAAAGAGTGAAGACCCTTCCTGCTTGAATTTAGAGTAGTTGATTTTGGGGGTGTAAATGTAAAAAATTAAAACTGTAAGAATTTTGGGGGTGTAACTGTCATAATTGAAAACTATTGGGAGTGAAACAAAAAACTAAAACTTGGAGAGAGAAAAAAGGACACCCGCAGGTCCACCTGTACTTGCATAGGGTAGGGTACGGGCCCAATATTTTGGACCCATATAACTTGATCCGTATTAGGCCCATACCCGTGGCTACCTGACCCTAACCTGGCCCACCCGGCCGTTTTGCCAAGTCTAGTTCTTTGGCCACACCTTCGTCATTGATGGCTAGATTTAGCCATAGATTTGGCCTTTTTTGGCACACAATCGGCTAGATCCAGTCTATCGTGCGCCATTATACTAGATTTCGGCCACCTTCCGGCAGTGATGGCCGAAATCTAGCAAATGTGGGGGTGTTTTTATCAATTTATAAACTTTTTATTGTTGGGGTTGTTTAGCTAAATTAACAAACCTAGGGGGTGTTTTTGTTAATTTTTAAATTCTATCTCGTAATAACAACCCAACTCTACTTTTTCAAAAATATTACTCTAAATAATAAAATAAACATAGATTTTCATCAAACTTGCAAAAAGGAAAAAAAAGGGCATTATAGAGTTTTACTACATTCTTGCCTCAATTGTTTACATAACAAAATGTAGTCAAAATTGTTGGGGCAACTTGATTGATTTATGAAACGGTTGGGGGTAACTTGATTAAATTTGTCATAATTGATTGAAAATTTGCATTTTCCAAACTTTAGGGGGATAAATGATTTTTACTCCTTTAGTAATATATTATTTAATATCAAAGGGGCTTATATGTCAAAATGATAATTTTAAGTATTTTTTTGTGAAAAAAAAAATCTTAACACTTGTAATCGGACTATAAAAGTTAAATAAACAAACATATCATTCAAATTCAACTATTCAAATTTGTTCAATTTATAATAATTCAATTTTATTCAGTTTTCAATTATAAAACAAATGCGACTTTAATGTATTTCACGTAAATTAGCTTTAAATCAAGGATTTGAATGACAAATAGTTAGAACTTTTGTACGAACAAGTGTAGCAAAAACTATCAATTGGAACCCTTAAACCCAATTACTCCATGCCCCTTACAAATTGGTTCTTACAATTAAATAAATAGGAAACTGAATTTCAGACAGAACTAGAAATTGAGACAGACTAGTTAACTATCTCGGCGCAAGAAACCAAACGAGATTAAATAGTAAGACTTAAATAATACGTTAAGTAAATTAAAAGCGGAACCAGATACATGATGCAAAATTGATCAACCGTGTGCAAGAAATAAACTCCCCCACAAAGACTGAATTCGGTTATAAAGTAGAGAAGATGAAGCTAGAGCGTGCAATGATCAACACTGGCTTAAAGACCAATCCACCATTACAAGGATGATTTTGGTGCAGAAGGGTTATGATGTTTCAACTTTCAAGCTTTAATGGTGGATTCTGGTTGAGTGCACTCTTAAGCGGTATAAGAACGACAAACAAAGGAACTATGTTTTGTCATCTTTAACGGAAAATAAATTAAATGGAAAGGCATAATCTAATTAACACAAGAGAAAGAGCTCTGGTTTTTATGTTTACTATGTGAACGAAATAGAGACAACAACAGGAACAAAATATAATAGTAAAACAAATCAAACAGTAAACAAAGAAAATAACATGCGCAATTTACCATAGTTCACCCAATGTGGGTTACGTCCAGCTGAATCAATATTATTGCAATATGCCTCACCTCTCTCGTTTACAATGAATGAATTGCCATATGATTTGCTATCACATCCATAACAAGAGAAAAGTATGTTTATATACGTACTAGGTTTAAGAGACTAAACCTAGTTTTACAAGGATTCATATTCCTAAGCCCAACCCAATAAGGAATTAGTAACTTAAAAGAAATCTTACAACGGGACCTCCGAGTGCATCTCCGTTACCCAATAATGCTGAAGTATTCGACAACTCCAACATTCTCCCACTTGGCGAATACTTCACACAATAAAGGCCTACCTCATCAACACACCATGTAAACTTTGCTAAGCTCATAGCCTTGGTAAGAAAATCTGTAGCATTAACAAGTGTATCAACCTTCTCTAACAACACCAATTTTTCCTCTACCTTTTGCCTGATGAAATGGTATTATATGTCAATGTGTTTTGATCGCGAATGAAAGGTAGGGTTCTTGGCTAAGTAAATAGTGTTGGCGAGTGCGTCTCTGTTACCCAATAATGCTGAAGTAGTCGACAACTCAAACACTATATATATTCCTCAACAATGAATAATTGCTCTTTGCAACACTTAATTTATAGGCATTGGCAAACAATAATGCTATAGACATCGAAAACTTGCACCAAAATTTTACATCAAATGACATGTTAGCTAAGTAGATGCAGCCATGTAGCATATTAACAAATATTTAGCGAATGAACGACCGTCTATTAAATATGGATCGTCGTCCATGATTATTGGATGACCATTCATTTTAAATGGACTCTCATCCATGAGAAAATAATAACGGACGGACGTTTACCTAGAATGGACGTCCATTCATAGTTTAAATTAAAAAAAATTTGAAAATGAAAATCATGGACGCCCGTCCATCCATTATGGACGGGCGTCTCTACTCAATGGACGGGCGTCCCTATTAGATGGATGCCCGTCCATTGTTTAATTTAAAAAATTTGACACACAAAAATAATGGACGGGCGTCCCTATTAGATGGATGCCTATCCATTGCCATACGAGAATTTAAAAAAAAAAAAAATAGGTCTAAACATTTTGGTCCCAAAAAATTTTTAAACAACAAAAGGACCTAATCTGCTGCTCGTCTTCTTTGTCAAAGCCATCTGTCATTTTTGTTGTAAGTTATTGAGTTAATTTGGTTTCTGTTCATCATGTTTTATTTGTTTTGATTGATGATTGAGGTTAATTGAGCTGTAAAGAACTCAATCAGATGCTAGGAAAAAGTGAAATTTAAACCGTAGATTGTTGCCATAATTCTAAACTTTCATACGAAGGAATTGATTCAATGCCAACGTCTGGATATGGTTTTTTTTTTTCTTTATCTTTACAATTAGTGATATGCCCACTTTTAATCACTGTATAACGCACGTGAACCTTCATATCTAGAAAGATGTTATAACATATAGGCAATTTTTATACTGTAGTTATCTTTGTTTGCCCTTAATTTTTTTGCTCAGTGAATGAAAGGCTTTTCTCAATATATGCTCAATTTTGTTTGTTATGATAACTGTGTTATCTTGTCTCATATCTGTGAGTCTTTTTCTTGAAGATCATTGTCCTCCACTTCATTTTTGTACTAACTTTAGCTCTAGTAAGTGATTCTCCAGCAAAACAGATTCAAGGCTCCTTTCTAGTACTGTTATCATAGATTCCTTGACTTTGTTCTCCCACATATGGAATTTTATGATCATGCAGATCAGTTTGGTACAATGTTTAAGAGCCATATTAGTCTCCACGTTAAGAGGATGCTCCACTTCATCAAGTCCTTTTCATAGTTGCCATGTTTAGATGATCAGGAATTGCAGGTAACACTAACCTCTCTACTCCTAATGCAACCAGAAGCCTTTCAAGCACATTCATTAGAGGACGACACATACCATTTTTCCGATATTTAAGCCTTGTAGCTACAATTGTATAGTAGAAGTTGGTAATTGGAGGTCTTCCTTGCTGTGGAAGTTGGGAATTTGTGTTCAAAATATCTTCCTATCAGTACGCAGGTCACATGAAAGAAAGGGGACGGTCATTTGTTTGGGCAGTCAAATTTGCATTTTGTCACGTTTATATTTAAAAGGAGAATCCATCTTTGACCAGAATGTTGAGTTTTCATGCTAATAAATGCACCTTTAAGTTCTTTTGCTACTGTGATGAGCACGGTCTACCACTGACCTGTGAGGAATTTGGGTTGTCCTGAATGATTTTTATAAAGAGTCTCACTGAAAATGATCCAAAATAAAAGTTGACTCTTATCTTTTAATGGATCACGTTAGAGACCGAATAGTTTGTAGTCCTGGTTGTTGAAGTACACTATTGTTGATCAGTAGACCCCATTAGTAAGTACCCTCACTCTAAGTGAAGCAGAAATAGGAATAGTTAAATAGGTTTTCCAGGTCAATCATAGGTTTGGTGCCATAATATTTGCGATTAATTGCCTACATGTTTTAAAGGTTATTTTAGCATTTAGCAATTTACACTTGGTGCACTGACAAAGTAACTGCCTCTCTTGTTGGAGTGGAGTAAGTTTAAAATCCTAGCTCAAGTGACTAGGCTATTATCCAATGTTGTTGCCTCATGGAGTTGCACTTTGCTGTGCTGTATTGGCAAAATTGATAGTTTAACATCACATTTTTCCTCACTTTGGTATTGAACTGTAGAATTGGTCGTCTGTGAGGTACAACCTGATTGTGACCGATGGATAATTCGAGGGAGATTTTTTGTTGAGGACTTATCTGCATTGTTCTTTATTTTCAATCGTAATTCTATAGTGCTTAATCTTTCTTTTCACCATCTATTGAAGCTAACTAATGCATAATCTTTTCTATCTTTTTTATTTTTATTTCCTTATTGTGTATACTAAAAGTTAAGCAGGGCATGTTGTCTACTAATATCTGTACTTTATTGTTTTGCTAGTTCCTAGATTGACTTGGAGGATATATATGTTCTCTTCAATTTATAAATTGTTTGTTCTTTATGTTTCACAGCTTGGATGCCATGCCTTGTCATAGGGAACTTATTTCATGAACTTCTTACATTTATTTAGATTTTATATGGGTAACATTATGTAAACACTAAAAATGGGCATTGTGATGCTTACAATTCTCCTAACCCGTCTATAGAATGTTTATAGTTTGTCCAAATTAAGTGACCAAATTTTAGTTCTATTGAGAACGTTGCTCAAGTGTTTTAGAATTTTTTATATATACAGGTTTTAGAAGAAATCAGAAAATGGTAAGAGTAAAAAATACAACAATTCCTTATGAAGGCACATCGTCATCTGGAGTCCAATTTTAAGACTTGTGACATAAAAAACAATATGAGGAGTTGTTGAAAAGAGATATTTGCCTTACAAGAAGTTTGGATTTAGGATTTATAACAAGTTTAGGTTTATTTGATGAAGTTAATGGTTGGATCCATAATTTGAAATGGGACCAGTTGGTGAGTATTAGATATGATGGATATAAGCATTTGATCTATGCATTTTTTGGTAGTTTGGAAGTTGTGGAGGCAGATACTGATGAGTTTCTAGCATATACAATGTTTTTTAGATTAAAGAATCAGAACTTTGTAATGAGACCACAAGATTTAGCAACCTGGATAGGATTTGATTTTGAAGGTTTGGATAACGTATCCAGAACGTGAGATTCTAAACAAGCTTGGATGGATGTTTATGGAATAGGGATTTACCATCCACATAGGTGTAAATCTACAAAGTTAAAGAATCCTCCTATGAGAGTATTTCACAGATATTTGACTTACACATTTAATGGTAGGAAAGAGACAAATGGAAATGTGGCAGTTAAGGATTTATTGTTTATGGAAGTACATAGCAATAGCAGGGAGACAAGTAAATTTAGCAAAGTTATTGATTAAGCAGTTGGGAGAGGTTCAAGCAGAAAAATGAGAAATATATTAGGGGATGCTTGTTACGTTAATATGTGAGAAGTTGGGTATTTAGATCACCCCTAGTGGTGAAGCAAATAAGATTAAGTTTTCTGCAAATAATTTGTTAGGGGATGTGACGTTGTGTAAAATGGGTTTGATTAAAAAGAATACGGCAGGAGAATGGTTTGTGATTAGGGATGAAATGGAGAGAGATGCAACGGTTCAAGAAGGTGTCAGTGTTCTAGAAGGGGTAAATGAAGGACAACTCTAGTGCGCAAAAGAAGAAGAACAAGTATTGAACCTGGATTATCTCAGAATGTACAAGATATATCTTCTCATACTTTAGACGAGATAGTAAGCAGATTTGAGCGAATTGAAAAGTTTCAAGAGGAGCGTTTTCACGTATTGAGAGGAAAATACAAGAACAATAGGATCAGTTGCCAAGTGATTTCAACTCGTTCGCATCAAGAATAAAGGAAGCGGTTGACATCCTTGGGGAACGCATGACAAAAATTTTCAGCATGATGAATAACTTCTCAATAGCCTCCTCTTCCTCCAATCAACCTCCACCCCCTCCACCATGATGAAGAATTTCTCAGCAGCCTCCTTCTTCTCAACATCCTTGGGGAACGCACTATGAATGTTAATTGTCAGTATGTGTGGTTCAAATACTAAGCTTTATATACGAATATTATATTTGCCTTTTGTTTATAAATATGTTAATTGTTAAAGATTGATTTCAGAAGATGTTCTTGATAAAGATTGCTTTTTGTTTATAAATATATTTGCCTTTTGTTTATACATATCTCAACTATTCTTTTGAATGCATATGTATATATAATACTAGACATACCAAAAGACATCAAAATTCAAAATTCAAATGAAATGCATATCCAAAATTTCATCTACAACCGCTTAACAAATAGTCTACAATGTGACGATAATATATACTGAAAACATTCATAATAAGTTACATTAAGGTCATTATCATGAATTCACAACCCTACAACAGAAAACCTACTCATACACAACCAACGACCAAAATAATAAAAACAAAACAACTAAATCAGCATTCAACTCAACTGCATTCGTTAGAAATTAACCAAAGTGTGAATAATTCCTACCAAATACAACTCTATATGCTTCAACCTGTCAACAACATCAAATCTCTCTCAACGAAACATGTTCATCATTTACAGACTCTTGCCCAGTACAGAAATTACTTTTTCCTGCGAGATTCTGAACCGAACTAGTGGACAACTATCAATGTTTAACAACCACAATTTAGCACACGTTATAGAAAACTTAAGTTAGTTACAATTATACAACATACATAACACATACCTGGGTAGCAACAACATCATTCGACAACACTTGAGTTTCTGGTATACTTTCAACAATGTTGACATCGGCCACAGAAGTAGATGAAAAAAACTATTCCTTTTCTCGCTCTGCTGATGATCATTTTCCTAAAAAGTAGCATAACACATTAATAATCAAGAAGATATTATTATGAACTTCAAATAAGTAAATAATGTTTCAAAAACAAATGTCATGTAAGAATAGTTGTATAACTCATACCAATTATTTGTTTTCGTAATTGTTTATTTTTAACCCTATGTACAATTTCTTCAACCTTCGATTGCTTTCTTCTGCATGGAGGACGACCTTTGCTATGAATTACCTGTAGACTAATAATTATACTATTCCCCTTTTTCGGAGGACTATCCCCATCTTTACTACTCAAACCAGTTGTGGAAGAGATGATTACTTTTCTACCAAGCCCTCCCTCACTTTCCTTCTGCTCCAACTATTTTCTCATGTCAATTATAAATTCCATCAACATATTACAATCTTCCTCACTGTTTGATGCAATATCGGCTACTGTCAGCATTATATTAGACAACTTATCAAAAAGTTGTCCTTCAACATTGGTGCTCCACCTATTATAACTTACCTTAATTTTCGTATGGCATCTATTTACATTTTTCCTCCAACGCCGTAAAATATACTTTTCTGGAACGTGTGAAACCCTTTTATGAATCAACACAATAATGGCATGTCTGCATAAAATCCCTCTAAACTCAAACAAATGACAAGTACAACGAATATCACACGACCTTTCTTCAAAGTGTACCACAAAGGGAACACGTAGATTACTATCTCCAAACCAAACGTCTTCTAAAACTTGATACTCCTCATATGATCACACTTTTTCAAAAAAAATAATTCACAATAAATCTTCCTTGCAATCTCTTCTTGAAACTCTTTAAACTTTGCAGTTGTGTATGCACTTTGAAATTGTTTCTCAACAGGGTAATTAGTTATGCATGATATCCAAGATTTGAAAGATATGAAATCAGTCTGCCTTTCTTTTTCCACTTTATCCCGTAATACATTATCATATTGTTCCATAAATTGTTTCAATGTAGTTTTGGAATTTACATATCCATAAAAAAATGCATGCATACTTTCACTATGTTGGGTAGTAGACATATTTTCCCAAAAAGTATCTTTAAGAAATGCAGGCACCCAACATACTATTTCTTTGTACAATCCACATAACCATTCATTCTCGTGAAGGTTGTGTACATCAATGAATTGGTTCCACAATTCTTTGAACTTTTCACGTGTAAAGGAATCATACACAATATTTTGTAACTTAAACTTTATAGTTTCATATTCCTTATACCCTCTTAACTTTTCAGGTAGTTTCTTCATTATATGCTATAAACACCACCTACGTCTTGTATCAAGGAAAACAATCTCAATTGCATTTTGCATGGCCTTATCTTGATCAGTGATAATTCCATTAAGAGCAAAATTCATGCATTCAAGCCAAGAACAAAATAGCCATACAAATGTCTCAGCGTCCTCATGGGAAATTAACCCACAACCTAACAATGTCGAATGTCCATGATGATCAACCCCTACAAAAGCAGCAAATGGCATATCATATTTGTTTGTCAGATACGTTGTGTCGAAGGTCACTGGTGTGCTGTCGTAGGCAACCAAGATTAAAAACCTTCCTAACCTAACTACTGAACTGTAAATAGGGTAAGCAAGGGTCGATCCCACGAAGAGTGTCTAGCCGAATTTTCGATGATATGAATAAGGCTGGGGGGTTTTGAGTAAAACAGAAAACAATCTTAGCCAAAAACAAAAACAAAAACAATTCAATTCGAAATCAATGAATATAACGAAACTCGGTCTCCGTCAACATCCACCATCGGAATCTTACAACTAATCATTGATGCAAAATTGAATCAATTCATACTTGAATATTCACCGTTGGAACTATTTTCCTATCCCTCCTTAGTTGTAATTAATTAGGAAACAAGCGATCTTAATTAACCTTACTACTAAACAACCCTAGACAAGCGCTAAAGATTTAATCTAGCGGCAGCCTTAAGAACTAGAGAGATCGATGAAGCTAAACAACACAAACTCAAGCGGTTGCATTTAATTTAATCGATTGCTCCTCTTAAGATTACTAATTCCTGACGCAGCAAATTAATAACCCTAATTGCTTCACAAGTTAGAGGGATCAAACAATTACGGATTTGATATCTAACTTAGCAGTAGATTGTAACAAATAATAACCTAGTAGGCCTCCTAGAAATTAAATGAAACAATCATTAAAATAAGCATAGAAGAACATCCAATACTCAAAGCATAAAATTGAACACTAAAAACAGATAGATCTCACAGATTTATTGATTCCGAGGCCTCCGTTTCCTTCGACCAAGTTATAAAAATTAGCCTCTCATGGCCATAAACAAAAAACTCAAAAAGAAAGAAAAATTCCAGAGAAGAGGAGAGAGGCGTGGTGTGATATGTCTTATCCCTAATCTGATCTCCCTTTAAAAATATCTCATTCGAATTCTAATTCTACTCAATCTAAATCTCCTAAAAATATTCTAAAATCCCAAGATAACCTTTATCCTAATCTGAGTAATTGAAAATAAAATAAAGTCTTAATACAAAATAGGAAAATAGTGTGTCCAGCTGTAATTTTCGTGCAATAGGTCTTCAAATCTTCCAATAAAAATCCGCCTATTTGAATTGCATGACAAGGCAGAATGTTCCAGAACGTCCAGTGCAGATGCGTCAACTTCAAGCCCGATTAAAACCTTGATTCAGCGAGTATATCTCCAAACTCAAAACATTAAAGTTGTAGATCTATTTCTTATGGTTCCACAGCATTTTGAATCATCTCAATCGGAGCTTGGATGAGAGAGTTATGCCCAGATTACGAAACAACGTCGAAACTGTCCGAATTCACTTAATTAATTCCGTTTTGCAATTAACGCCTCCATTTGCATCCTAAATCAAAATAGAATAATAATGAGTACATTTAGGCAGCAAATAAGTATAAAAGACTAGACATTAAAGGGGGTAAATATGATATTTTTCATTTTCATCAGTCACAACATCACCGAATTCTTTATATGTGGCCCTACATCTAGCATCAACCCGTAGCATTTTTTGTAATTGACTCTCTTCATCTACATCAATCATGTACTAGAAATTTGAATTCTACTTTTGCATTTTCATAAAATACTCGAGCACTGTCGAAGCATCTCCAACTCCAAGTCGTAGCCTTCTAAATTTTTTGATGTAGTTCCTACAATCTTTTTGTAGAAATGTCAAATTATCTACACCTCCTAACTCAACTGAATATGACTGAAAATTTTTACACTGTCTTATCCCAACCACATCATTAACTTCAAGCCTCCTTTTCACATAAGGTTGTATCGTTCGGTTAACCTTGAAATATCTTCTTTTCATTAGACTTGTAAGATCATGGTTATGTTCAAGTACAATTGATTTAATTTCCCATTTGCATTCACCATTCAAAGCTACACTAATCTGACTCTTACAATCCGTTTTAGCAATAGGTTGCTTTTTCAAGGTATTTCTGGATTTACATCTCTCTTTCCCAAAACAAGAACACACCATTGTCACGTATCTCATCTCCCCATCATCTCATTTCTTTGACGTACGTATCATTGCTTCAAAACCCATTTTGTTACCATACCTTTTGTAATACTTCACTAGACTATAAACTGAATCAAACACCATTCTAATATGACGCTCCACTTCTTCCTCTGCACATCCCATATCTTCTAATTCACCACATCATAAGAAATAATACAATACAACAAATTTAAAATCATGTTAACGAAAAAGTTAAGATTTCGAACACAATTTACCTCAACATCATTGAAATGAGGCAAACTGAACTCTTCCATATTCCGTAATTTCATGCAAAACCAATACTAGTTTTTGTGTTCACGAATTTAGTTCACAACAGTCGCCAGCAAATATTGTCTATCAGTTATTTTCTATTGTAACATATATTCAATCCAAAATAGAATACAAAACTAAATAAATGCATAAATTAAATAATAAACTCTTAAATACCTCAACAAATCTTTCTAATCTCAAAAAAGTTTGATCTCTCTAACTCCCTTTCCACCCTAAACGATTCTTTCATAAAAAATTGGTGGCTTTCTTTCTTGTCACGGTAGCTGCTTGCTATAGCTGTTGAGGAAGAAATCGGTTGCGACTGTTGAGGAAGAAATCGGCAAACTCTGTAGAAGGCTAACTAGAACAGGCAGACGAGAAGGAACAATGAAGCGAAAGGTATTAGAAGTTCTTTATATATATATATATATATATATATATATATATATATATATATAATATATATATTTCGTCTAAAAATTTTGGCGCTATTTTGAAGAAGCGTATTAGACAAGCTAATCTTTTTTACAAATCGGAAAAATTATGTAAATTACAAAAAAAATTATTTGCATATGGACAGTCGTCCATATATATTGACGATCGTCCATTTAATATGGATGCCCGTCCGTATAATATGGTGGGCGTCATTATTACATTACAAAATTTAAATCCTCGTATGGCAATGGACGGGTGTCCATCAAATAGGGACACCTCTCCATTAAATATAGATGCCCGTCCATAATATATGGACGGGCATCCATGATTTTTGTGTAAAATTTTTTAATTTAAACAATGGACGGGCATCCATCTAATAGAGATGCCTATCCATTCAGTAGGGATGTTCGTCCATATAATATATGGACGAGCGTCCATAATTTTTGTTTCCAATTTTTTTTTTTTAATTTAAACTATGGACTTGTCCATTTTAAATGAACAGCAGTCCAATAATCATGGACGACCATCTATATTTGATGGACGGTCGTTCATTCGCATAATATTTATTAATATGCTACGTGGCCGCATCTACTCAGCTGATGCGTCATTTGGTGCAAAATTTCGGTGCAAGTCTTCGGTGTCAATAGCATTATTGATTGGCAAAACAACTATTTTCAAACCTAGATCACTTAATGACAACAACTCAACAAGCCTCCACAGATATGGGAAACGGGACCTTAACCCCATTGTACTAAACTCTATTACTATAAACCCATTGGATTGCGAAATCACATTGTTGCCCTTGTCAAACCTATTGAAAATCACAAACACCCCTAACAAAAAATTTTAGAACCCCCTACTTCTCAAAAGTTGTTTTCGGCACCTCCAAGAGCATTGCGGCAAGTTGGAGGCCATCAAGGCCTCGCAACAGCCACCAAAGCTATTAAGGATTTATGGCGGTAGTGATTGAGGTTGATAAGGCCTCTCGGTTACCAGCTAAGGTAAGATGATTCGGCCTTTACCAACATCGTAAAGGCTAGATCTAGCCTTTCAACACTGTAAAGACCATATTTGACTTCTATGCAGTCGATAGATATCAGATCTGGTCTAAGGGCACACCCTTGAGGTGGTTAACGATGTTGAGGAGGAAGGAAGAAGAGGGGCAAAAGAGAAAAAAGAAAGAGGAAATGGGAAAGAGTGAAAGAAAAAAAAACATAAGGGGAAAATGAAGAAAATTAATCTAGGGTTTAGTTAAATGTCAAAATTCCCCTTTTAGAAAAATGAAAATATCAAGTTTACCTAATCTTTAATTAATTTTAACAGCCAATATTAAAGGAATGGGGGTTGAGCTTGCATTTTCCATATGTGCGGGAATTTCTTGTCATCAAGCAATCCACACGAGGGGTTTTTAATAATTACAAAAAAATGTGCTTTTTGCATCTAGGTCAATAGTCGATGAAAGTTCTGATTGAGTTTTTGATTACATTTAGCGTCTATTATAAAGTAGTCGCATGTTTGTTGCAAAAACACTGTGGAAAAGATACGACAAGTAATTTGAAGTCGTTGTTGAACATTGCTTTTAGCAACTAAAATTTTAGTTACTAATTATAATTAAAATAGTTGCTACTTATCCTAAACAATTGGACACAAATAAACGCAAATGAATGCAATATGCAACTTGAATAATTAGAAGCAAATGAACGCAGTTAGCAACTATAATAATTAGATGCATATGAATGAAATTAGAAACTAAAATAATTAGACGAAAATGAACAAAATTAGCAACTTAAATAATTAGAAGCAAATGAACGCAATTAGCAATTATAAAATTAGATGCATATGAACACAATTAGCAACTAGAAACTAGAATAGTTAGACACAAATGAACGCAATTAGCAACTAAAACATTAGACACAAATGAACACATCTATGTGTTTGCTGGTGATAAGCCACGACGATCGGAGAGGGGCCATAAGCCAAATCCCAAATATTTGGGATGAGTTGGGACGTGCAGGACCATTGCATGAGCATGCATGCATGCATGCATGCAACGTAGAAAAGGGATGGACTGGGTCATGGCAGTTAATTTGCAAAAGGAAATGGTCTTCCGTAGTTGCAGGTTTTACGCAGTGCAGTAACGTACAGAAGGACATGGTCTTCAGTAGTTGCAAGTTTAACACAAGGCATCCATAGTTGCGAGTTTTACGTCATCTTAATTCCGTTTGTTATTGCTCTGTTTTATGCTCCATTTTACGTTTGTGAATTTCACTTGTTAGTTGTTAACTTTCCTCGTATTATGGTCTGTGTCTATGTGGCTTTGCTTATTTAAGTAGCCAATGTTTTCGTTAATAAGCTATCAAGTATTTGCACTCAAATTGCGGTACGTTTCTCACCCGAAGAGAAAACAAACTTTTCGTAGCATTTTTAAACTCTGCGTTTGGGACTTATCATTGTTATCAGAGCGAGGTTACTAATGGGGACTAACAAGGAGCGTATTGAGCACTTGGAGTCTGAACTTGGTGTAATTCAAGAAGGACTGCAGCGAATGGAGGAAACTCTCAATTGACTTTCGAGTGTGTTGATCACAAATCAGGAGAATCCCAACCATGGCAACCATCACCGAGAAGGCAACGATGGGGGTTGGTAGATCATCTTGGCCAAAACGGCGAAGTTGGAATTCCCACGATTTTCGGGGGATGACCCAACCAAATGGTTCAACCGTGTGCACCAATTCTTCGAATACCAGGGCATGACAGAAGCCCAGAAGGTGTCCATGGCACGGCAGAAGCCCAGAAGGTTTCCATGGCAACATACCATTTGGAAGGAGAGGCTAACCAATGGTGGCAATGGATTCGTAGAACATTTCGGGACGAAGGACAAGTGATTTCATGGGAGAAATTTGAGGAGGAACTCTAGGCTCGCATCGGGCCATCATAGCGTGAAGACTTTGACGAGGCTCTCTCCCGAGTCAAGCAACTAGGGACCTTGCGGGATTATCAGCGCGAGTTTGAGAAGCTCGGCAACAGGGTTCAAGGATGGACTCATAAAGCATTGGTGGGAACATTCATGGGAGGCTTAAAGGCTAAAATAGCGGATGGAATTCGAATGTTTAAGCCACAGTCGCTCAAAGAGGCCATTAACTTGGCACGGATAAGGGATGATCAACTCTCACGACAAAGAAGGTTCATGCGGTTACCACCTGCGAGAGCTCCATTAGCCCTTCCACAAGCTACTCATGTAGCTCCTACTGCACCTGCAAGACCCATTAAATGTTTGTCTTGGGAGGAAATGCAAAGGAAGAGAGCACAAGGTCTGTGTTTCAATTGCAATGAACGTTTTACAGAAGGCCATAGATGTCAAAAACCGCAGGTATTACTCTTGGGAGGGGCATGTGGGTAACGTGATATATGAGAACATTACTGATCAACAAATGTTGGAACATGACCACGGGGGAGATGTAGCAGAGGTGCAAGAACCTGAACTTGGACCAGAGATCAGCTTGCACGCATTAACGGGATGGACAACACCAAAAACCATGCGTGTAACAGCAAAAATGGGTCCCCACAAAGTAATGGTTTTGATTGACATCGGATCGACACACAACTTCATCAGCAACCGTTTAGCAAGCATGCTCAGGCTGCCAGTCATACCAACGGAGACATTTCCTGTCCGGGTGGCCAACGGAGAAAGATTAACTTGTCAGGGGCATTACGATAAGGTAAGGGTAGAATTACAAGGCATCGAATTTTACCTCACCCTTTTCTCTTTGCCCTTATCAGGTCTTGATCTTGTCTTGGGCGTTCAATGGCTTGAAATGCTGGGATCCGTGGTTTGTAACTGGAAACAGTTGACCATGGATTTTATTTGGGAAAATCAAGACCGTAAGCTGCAAGGAGTGGACGTGCAAACCATTCAAGCAATTTCATCAAAGGAAATATCAAAGGAGTTTCGCCGTGGACATGCGATATTTGTTGTGTGTTTCCAACCAACCATGGGGACCGTACCACCTGATGCACTAACTTAAGATAAAAAGCAGAATATGCAATGGTTGTTGAAAGAGTATGAGGACGTGTTCCAAGAGCCCTCAAGTTTACCACTTGCACGTGAAGTGGATCATTTTATTACACTAAAGGAAGGAACTGAGCCAGTTAACGTACGGCTGTACAGGTATGCCTACTTCCAGAAAGCTAAAATCGAGAAACAGGTCCAAGAAATGTTAGATTCAAGACTCATCCGTCCTAGCACCAGTCCCTTCTCGTCGCTGGTTGCCGGTGCTACTAGTGAAGAAGAAATATGGCAGTTGGCGATTCGACAGTTGACGATATGTTGGAAGAATTATATGACGCTGCTTACTTCACCAAATTGGATCTGAGAGCCGGCTATCATCAAGTAAGAGTAAATCATTTCGATGTTATTAAAACCGCTTTCCGTACTCATAACGGCCATTACGAATATCTTGTAGTGCCTTTTGGCCTTTGCAATGCACCCTTGACATTCCAGGCTATCATGAACTCAATATTTCAGCCTTACCTTCAAAAGTTCGTTTTGGTTTTTTTTTTAATGATATTTTGGTATATAGTCCCACTTGGAATGAGCATGTGGTACATGTTAGACAAACGTTGGAGATTTTTCGGCAACACCAATTCTTTACCAAGGCAAGCAAATGCGTGTTTGGCCAACAAGAATTGGAATACGTGGGGCACATTGTCACATATCAGGGAGTGAAGGTTGATAACAGTAAAATTGTAGTCATGGTCGCATGGCCACCCCCCACTAATATTTCTAAGTTACGTGGTTTTTTAGGCTTAACAGGATATTACAGGAAGTTTGTTCAAAACTACGGCATCATAGCACGACCCCTGACTAATCTGCTTAAGAAGGGAAAGTTCGGTTGGGATGAAGAAGCCGACGCAGCCTTTCTGGCTCTCAAACAAGCAATGACAACTACTTTGACATTAGCTATGCCTAATTTCAATGACTCCTTTACCATTGAAACCGATGCATCTGGGGACGGAATTGGCGCAGTTTTGTCACAGCAAGGCAAGCCTATAGCGTTCATGAGTCGAGCATTAGGGGTTACAACAAAATCTTGGTCCACTTATGCCAAGGAGATGCTTTCCATTATGGAGGCCATACGTTTATGGCGTCCTTATCTCCTGGTAAAAAAATTCTTCATTCTCACCGACCAGTGTAGCTTGAAATATTTCTTAGAGCAGCGTATGGCTACATCAGAACAGCATAAATGGGTAGTCAAGCTAATGGGCTACGATTACGAGATTATTTATCACCCAGACCGTGAAAATTCAGCAGCGAACGCCCTTTCACGCAAGTCTGGTAGTCCAGTTCTTCACCATTTGCATGTGCCAGAAGTGACCATATGGGATGAAATTAAAAAAGCTTACGAAGGAGACTCTTGTGTCCAATCTCTAGCTCGCATGGCTAAGACTCAATGAGAAGGACCGTATGCATGGCGTAACGGATTGCTGTTCTTTAAAAGGAGAGTTGTCATTCCTTCTCAGGCAGCATTACGGGCAAAACTACTTCATGAGATGCATGATACAAAAATTGGAGGACACTCTGGGGTCTTGCGGACGTTCAAGAAATTAGCCCAACAATTCTTTTGGCAAAAAATGTACCAGGCTGTGCAGGAGTATATACAAAAATGTGAAACTTGCTAGAAGGTGAAATCTGAAACAATGTCTCCCACTGGGCTCCTGCAACCGTTACCGGTTTCATGTCAAGTATGGGACGACATCACCTTAGACTTTATTGAAGGACTACCGACATCCCATGGCAAGGACACGATCTTAGTAGTTGTCGACCGTTTGAGTAAGTCTGCTCATTTCCTATCCTTAACTCATCCTTTTACTGCTAAAATCGTGGCTGAAATGTTTGTAGAAGGCATTATTAAATTGCATGGCTTACCCAAGTCCATCATCAACGATCGGGACCCCATCTTTATTAGCAAATTTTGGCAGGAGTTCTTTCACATGTCAGGAACCAAGCTACAACTCAGTTCTGCCTATCACCCACAGACGGACGGGCAAATAGAAGTTGTTAATCGCTGTGTTGAGCAATACCTCCGGAGTATGGTTCATCAATGGCCGCGCAAATGGAGCAACTACCTTCCATGGGCTGAGCTCTAGTACAATACAACTTATCATGCGTCCACGGGAATGACCCCTTTTCAGGCATTATATGGACGCTTACCTCCTTCAATTCCTATTTACCATAATGGGTTTTCTTTAGTACATGAAGTAGACCAAAGTCTAGAGGCTCGAGACAAGCTACTGCGTCAACTCAAACATAATCTGGAGACTTCCATTAATCGCATGAAGCAAATTGCGGATAAAAAATGTCGGGATGTTTCATTCGACATTGGTGATTTGGTGTTTCTTAAGCTGCACCCCTACAGACAACAGACCGCCTTCAAACGAGCCCACCAAAAGCTAGCTAGTCGCTTTTATGGCCCATATCCCTTGATACAAAAAATTGGGGTCGTCACATACAAACTTCAATTGCCGGAAGGAGCCCGCATTCATCCTATCTTCCACGTATCGCTCTTAAAATCTTGTGTAGGTGAGCTTGCGACGCCTTCAAAGGAGCTGGCGCCCGTAACTGATGACGGGGCTGTTACACTCGAACCGCAACATATACTGGACACTCGTTGGGTCAAATGGGGAAATAAATTTGAAGAAGAAACTCTGGTCCAGTGGAAGCATCTCCCAATCGAGGACGCCACATGGGAGACTAACCAATCTTTGCTTGAGCGATTTCCTTCTATGGACCTTGGGGACAAGTGTCCACTTAATGTGGGGGTGGGGTGGGGGGGTGGGGTGTGGTATTGATAAGCCACGACGATCGAAGAGGGGCCATAAGCCAAATCCCAAATATTTGGGATGAGCTGGGACGTGCAAGACCATTGCATGAGCATGCATGCATGCAACGTAGACAAGGGATGGACTGGGTCGTGGCAGTTAATTTGCAAAAGGAAATGGTCTTCCATAGTTGCAAGTTTTGCGCAACGCAGTAACGTGCAGAAGGAAATGGTCTTCAGTAGTTGCAAGTTTAACGCAACGCATCCGTAGTTGGAGTTTTACGTCATCTTAATTCCGTTTGTTATTGCTCTGTTTTATGCTCCATTTTATGTATGTGAATTTCACTTGTTAGTTGTTAACTTTCCTTGTATTACGGTCTGTATGTATGTGGCTTTGCTTATTTAAGCAGCCAATGTTTTCATTAATAGGCTATCAAGTATTTCAAATTGCGGTACGTTTCTCACCCGAAGAGAAAACAAACTTTTTGTAGCATTTTTACACTCTGCGTTTGGGACCTATCAGTTGGTATTTGGTTTTAACATTAATCCTTTTGTTTATTTCTTGTTTTTATATGTACTACAAAAAAATGATACAATGTCACAAAATTTTAAATAATATCATAATACCAAATTATGTAACAATTGTTCGGAAAATATATATTTTCATTGCTAAACAACTATATTTACACATGTCCATTACTATAGAACCAACACTTTCATCTGTGCATAACCAAAGAACCAAAACGCTCTCCCACATATTCAACCTAAGATATCTATACAACTCATATATTTCCAAAAAGAATATGTGTTCATAGCTTCTAACTAGACAACAAAAAGTTAATGTATTTATAGCTAGGCAACCAAAACCGCAAATGTAAGTGAAAGTTTTAAAAGCTAGAAATTCAAGTTCCATAAAGACCTCAATTAGAAGGAGAGTGATGAGGTTGAGATGGCGGTGCTACACCTGGTGTCAAGTTTTTCAACAAATCCATCATTTTGGTTTGTCGTTCTTCAAATTCTTTGATTTTTTGCTTTTGTTCTTGAAGTACTTTTTGCTGCCCCTCTAATTCTTTAATTTTCTCTTCTTGCTCTTCAACTTTACGTCTTAACTGTGTTGTTTCTCCTGGTAAAGCATGGGAAGCATGATGTTGAGATGGACAAAATGCAAAATTCTGGTTAAATCTTGAAGCTTTCCCAAGAACTTCCTCACAAATTTCTTCTTCACTTCTTGCAACTTCCCTAGCCATAGATTCTTTTCGCAACTCAAGCATTTTTTCCTAACATAAGAATATGCATAACCAATAGTCATCTCTTTCAATAACATATAAAACTTAAACTTAGATGTACAATTGACTATTTTGTTATATCTTTATATTCGTTTAAATATATCATTATATCATCATATCATATGGTTTCATAATGAGTTTATTATTCAACAAAAAAGTTAAATAAAAAACATAACTTACTTATAGCACTATAGCTTGATCATTAACCCACCTTTTATTGGTACTTTAATGAGTGTCATGAAACAATTGGATTGTTCCAATAGTTTGTCCAATTTACATAGCCTAATTGAAAGGAATCAGTTAAAGATGTTAGAAATGATAATATTATATGGGAAACCAAAATTATAAAGTTTATATGTGTATGGTTAATGGTTATAAATACCTTTTCCTTTTTATGTTGAACAAAGTTTTTAGATCCACCGTAATGGTTTTATCTTAACTTCATACGATTATCATAATACTTTTGTGATCGTTTCTAACACCACAAAATTGAAAAGTATATTACAATACATAACAGAAAAAAAAAAAAAAAAAAAAATCCATACCTTAAACTTTTCACTACCAAAAATATCACAAAGATATATTCAATTCAATCCTCTTTTATGTTATGGATCTCTTTATCCATGTTGAGACTGAATTTTATTTTATGTTACAGTTAATATATGAATTTGAAACTAATATTAATATAACAAGAATTTTGTAAATATTATATCGATAAGATCTTATCTAATGAATGTTCTTACGTAATTTATGTATTTATTAATTTAGAATAAAATAAATAAAGATATTTAAATTCATAGTTTAGACACTTGATTAGATTATAGGTCCTTCTTAAGTATCACATAATTTTATATATTACGTGTTTTAAACAATTTTTAATAATCTAAACTATGAAAATCAAAACAAAAAAAGGTATGTAAATTAAAATTTACGTTATTATATTGTCTGATGTAATATTTTAAAAAAATTATAAAAAATTAAAAGAAGCCGAAAAATATATAATGCACAAAAGTTTTGTTAAAATTGGAATTATATAAATTTGATAGGGCACTGTTGACAAAAAAAAATATTATTGATTAAGTTGTTTTTATATATTAGATAAAAGCTAAATATTTTAGCTTTTTTATTATTCGATATATAGATAGCAGCTAAAAACAAAATAAACCTCATCTTAATTTATTATTAATTACATTCAGATTAAAAAAAAAAAAAATCGGTCCTTATTAAATAATTTTTTTAGTTTTTAATTAATTAATTATTTTTTGTAAGTATAGATATGGTCTAGTCAAATGAAGACAAATATTATACAAAACACAAAAGGGCACTATACTTAGTCCTGAGAGATTATTAATTCAAAAGTAATGTTATTTGAGCCCATAATTTTCGTTTTTGAAGCCCCGTTAATAAATTTTTAGAATTAATATGTACATATTTTAAACTGAAAAAACCAAAAAGAAGTCAAAGACATTATGGAAGTTTGTTTAGAACTTTGTTTGCAAACAAGGATTGGTTTGATATTCTAAAAATCTTTAAAAAAATAAATTTAAATGGGCACTTGAGATAAAATTACTAGAACTTAGCGGGGTATTATTATTATCAGACTATTATTATTGCAGATTGTTGTGGTCACCAGATTCTCAAAAGTTGTTAATTTATTTACTTCTCTGAGCAAACCTATTGAAATTACAATTGTTAACTTGTTTTGTTTCCCAAATTATTTCCTTTATGATATACAACTTTATTTTCATAATCTGTGTAGTGACGGTAGCATTCTAGGTGCAAGAAGAGATCATCTATTAAAATAATATGTTACGAAGAAAAGTACAACCTGTTAATATAAATGAATTCGAAGAGGGACATTTAGGAATCATAATTAGTATAAAAAAAAAAAGGGCTTACAAAAAGTTCACCCTTAATTGTTCAGTATAATTCTTGATCTCTAACACTCTTATGGGCCAAGGCACAGACCCATAAACTCTGGATTAAGTTGGGCCACATCTGATGGGATTGTGCCAACACAAATCCTAAGCTCAATAGTACACACAAATCAAATTCATATACATGTGGAATAATCATCTCTATGTAAGCGTGCCTTCAGCATTATAATCAATAAAATAGATTGACTAACACTTCTATTGTATATGATAGACCCATTGCGAGTTAACACGTTGTATTTATAAAAAAAAATTAATAAAAAAAGTTTGTAAATATAATATTATTGGATTGTAATAGATTGGTAAACCGGCAACATGACCCACTAATCACCAGACCAGAGGCTTGTTATAAGTATAAAGGGGTCAAATTTAGATCTTCTATAATGTCAAACAGATAAAATGTATATCAAAAACGCCCAAGTTATGATAATAATGCCGTAGAAGTATTTTATTGCAACTCCATAATCCCTTACAACATCAGCTCAATAGAACAGATACTCGCAAAAATAAGTCAGAAAAGACGACAAGTAATCACAAAAATGTTAATTTCCACGGCTTATTGAATTGAAGCAAGTTTGTGAATTGTACACGCAGGTGCTTTGGATTTTTAAGTGATTTTAGATCAAACAGCAAAAGGGTCAAGTNAGTTATAAAAATTGTAAAACCAATTACATACACATAAGTTGATGAAACAACATTCTCTAAATTATTGATTAGTTACTACATACGAACCCAAATCCTTAACCATACAGGAACAATTCAATGTAATGGTTACCCCTGCATCATCCGTATTGAAATAAATTAATTCGACAATGTCGGCATGATGACCATAAATCATGTATTATTCAAAAACAGTTCCAACAAAATGATTTCGAAGGCATATACATCAACTTTCTTTATTATGAGTCCAAAATGGGTATATTTTGGAACTAAATCAAGTAAATGATTGCTGAAAATTCTCAACCAAAAATGTTTTGCTTAAGGTCTATTTCTTCATTTATGTTCAAAAACCAAAGAATTGTATCATATCTCAAATTAAATAGGCCCTAGAGCTATATTAGTAAGATTGAGGGAATTTGTATACCCAAATGCGCCTCTTCTACCAACTGTCCATTTGCCAGCAACCTTGCCAAACTGAAATTTCCCACCTGTTTCTGAGAGTGATGATACATAATAATCAATATTGGTATACGTATTCAATGTATTTCTTGGAAATTTTCAATTAATCAAAATTAAAGAAAAAATATGAATTGCAGAAAATATGGAGCTGACCTTTGGTCTAAAGTCATGGGTGAGGAGGATGTTATTAGGTCTAAAATCTCTATGAACAATGAAACATTTTAGATTTCACAGCAAAGGTCCCGAAGATTACAACTCACCTTGAATCAAATTGGATTGTCAAGACATGCATGCTAATCAACCTTCATGCGTCGATTTCCGACGAGAGAGGACTGCGTCGTTGTGATTTCAAAGACTGGAGTTGCGATCGATTTTAGCAACAAATGGTTGCGATTTCAACAAAGGATGGCTGCGATTTCAACAAGATCGAGTTTTTATTTGTGATCTTTTTCAGATTTTCGCGATTTTATTAAAAAAATTTCAAAGTTTTTGCACGTAGAGGAACTGAGGAAGAAGAGACTGCGTAGCACAACAGGAGAAAGGGAGAAATTAGGGTTTTTTTAATTTTTTAGTTAGATCGATTTTTCTTGCGGTCCGATCAGACCGACAGTCCAACACTGTTCACACGATCCATTACGGGTTAAAGCGATCTATTGCTTAATAGCGAGTTTAGGGTTGACTCGAACCAGACACATGACAAGTTCATGATCCAACCGATTGGATCGGCCAGTCCGATCCGACTTTTAAAACAGTGATTGCAACTCCATAATCCCTTACAACATCAGCTCAATAGAACAGATACTCGCAAAAACAAGTCAGAAAAGATGAGAAGTAATCACAAAAATGTTAATTTCCACGGCTTATTAAATTGAAGCAAGTTTGTGAATTGTATACGCAGGTGCTTTGGATTTTTAAGTGATTTTAGATCAAACAGCAAAAGGGTCAAGCAAGTAGATTTCACCATATATCCCATTGACAAACAAAAATACTCTGAAAAACAGTCAAGAACATACACCAAGCAAAACTTTCTATGATTGAATGTCCCCAAAGAAAAACTCCAGAAGGAGGAAAAGTCAACATGCAAAACTCGGCCCTAATTCCTAATAACAATCACTCACTATTGTGCTCATTCTTCATCCTCTTCGACTCCATCTCCACCAGCAGCCTTCTTGGCAGCAGCCTTCTGGTTCCTTCTCTTCACTCTACCTGGGCGACCACCACCAAATGGACTTGTGATTGAGAAGTCAATGTGCTTCTGTGAGTCCATTCTCACCATGAATGACGGGATATTGACAACCTGCCTCCCAACTCTGATAACCGAGATATAAATTAACATATATACAAAATAGCCATGCTCAAAACCAAAAATTAACATTACAACCCCTAAAAAGTGAAACCATATCATAAACTTGATACAACAAGCAAATTATCAGACACACCACTCATGTTAATGAGAAATACAAATAGTAGTAATGGAATGTATCTCAAACGTACATAATGAATTCCATAGGAAGGCATAACCTCTAAACCAATATCAGCTTATCAGTCTGTTTGATCAGTACAACCATCAATCTAAGAATGCACAAGGCAAAACTTCTAGAGGCTATCTTTCAATTAATTGGACAAAATTATTTTTCCTGGTAGCTAAACAACTGGAAAATATTAGATTATTCAATTCCCACAGCTATTCAACAAAAAATGATACTAATGAATTACGTTAAAAATCTTAGCCTGGCATATTCTACACCAAACAAAATCCATTATTAGTGCAGGCCAAATCCATATTTCACTCGTATTTAAAAATGAGAGCATACTAGTTACACAAATCCTAAGTAGGCAACAGTTCTTACATAACAGAATAAAATATTGAAAAATGGTATGTAACGTTATTCTGAAGAGAACAGAATGCACCATACCTAATATGCCTCTGCCTGATGAGAACTCGTGCATGGTGAATCGACTTAGCCATTCCATTCTTGAACACAAGAGTTTGGAGACGGCGCTCAAGGAAGTTCTCCACAGTAAGGGCCAACACATAATCCAGCTTATTCTGACTCTCATCAAGAAGCCCATACCTGTTCATCCTCCTGAGAAGGGCCTCACCCTCAAAAATACGACGAGGGTTCTTCTCATCAAGGGTTAGAAGCTCCCTTGCTGCATTTCGAATGCGGCTCAGTGCATACTGCACCCTCCAGAGTTCCCTCTTGCAGCGAAGGCCATATTCTCCCACAAGCCTCAGTTCAGCATCCAAACGCTCCTTCTCATAGGGACGTCTTGGCTTCTTAAAAGTTTTTCCATCTATTCCATATGTGAATTTTAATTATTCAAGCTCAAGTTCATCCATTAAACATAAAACATTAACTATCAACACATATACAAACATATCCACCATTTTGATCGAACACTGAAAATGTGAATTCATACTTCTCATCAACTTATAAAAATTACAGCTTTTTTGCATAAAACACAATCCCAGCTGCCAAAACTCTACTTTGTTTGGTCAGAAACAATAGATTTTGTAGAAAAGAAAACGTAAATCTAGCAGCTCACAAAATCTTTAAGTTTGGAACTCGAGATCAAAATAATCTTAATTAATCTAAATGACTACAAGCGAACAAACTAAAACACAAAAGAAACTTCGAATTACTTATCTATTCCGACATTTTATTAGCAGCTAAACAGTGTAGTAACTATAAACATAAATGATAATGTCAACAGAGCACTAACAAACGAAACAAGCACAATCTCAAAGTAAAACAAACAAACAAAACTAAAAACAAGAGAAAGTGAAATGACATGAAACAGATATTGTGAATACGGCGTAGTAATACAAGTAACACTCACAGTTGCGGTAAAACGAAACGTGAACCATGCTTGTGAGACGCTGGTGCTCGCTTCGCCGCTCTGACGAAAATGTAGAAGACGAGTACTCAAAAGTGGAGAGACAAAGAGTGGTTTATATGGCTCTTCATATATGTTTTCCCAAAACCCTAACCCTAACCCTAACCCTAATTTTAATTGCTTGTGGGCTTCAAGTTGTTGGGCTTTAAGAGAAGTGCCCAAATTTTACTTAAATTCATAAAATTGTAATGTTTCAAGTTTACACCCAAAACTTTCTCCAGATATTAAACCACTATTTCAAAATTGAGAAATTAAATTTGTATTCACAATTTTTTTTTTTTTTCATAATTCTGAAATAAATACATATAATTAATGTATTTAGCAGATTAACGTTTGATTGAATTAAGAAAAACTATGATAATAAAAATTGTGTCACTAGATCACTTATGGGTAGGCTTGGTAAAACGGGTGGGTGGATCGGGTCTTTACGAATACGGGTTTAATACGGGTCAAAATATACGGTTCTAAAATATTAGACTCGTACCCTGCCCTATATAAGTATGGGTGAACCCGCGGATGGACCCGTTTTTCGTCTCTCCAGGTTTAGTTTCTGCAGTTTCACCTTTTTGAGGAAACTAAACTCCTTAAACTGGTTTTCAGATACCCACACAATTCATTGGCTTCTCTCACTTATTCTCTCTCTTCCTCTGAGATTGTATAATCAAAATCAGATGACCTAGAAGACACAAAATCTGAATCTGAAGGTACAACATACATTTGCCTTTGCCGACTTGATTTTGTCTTGCTCTTTTCTCTCACAACTAGAGTATCATCAAGAAAATCACAATCTTCATCTTCATCATCATCACATATTTCTTTACTCCTCAACCCACGGGTTCTTCTTCCTTTCTTTCCTAAAGGCTTTGCTGATTCTATACGTTTTCTCTTTTTTCGACCTCTAACAGAAGCCAACTTAATTGCCATTTACAGTGACAACCTGAAAATCAATTTAGAATAATGGAAGAATTGCATCTATAGGCAGTGATGGAGTTGTACTATGTGACTGAACATAATTAACACATTGAAACTTAAACCCATGTGTTGACTTGTACCCATCTTTAGAAAATTAATTTCCTAATACAGAACCCTTTTTTCTCAGACTTTTCTACCCAACTTCTTATTCTTCCTACTGTTGTTTTTCTTCTTCGTGACCACCAATTCCTCTTCATCATCCAAACAATCATCTTCATCAAGGGTAAACTCCTCATCCTCCTCCTCTCCTTCATAATCCTCATCTTCTTCATCTCCATACAAAACCCTTTTCCTCTTTCGTGATGTTTTAGCTCCATTTCCTAAATTACTCTTTCCCGCTTTCGATCCAATAACCTTCCTCACCTCCTTCTCTTCTTCGACTTCCTCTTCCTTCTCCTCCTCTTCCACAAAACCACCGAAACTCTCTTCCGATGCACATCCAGTTGACTGATAAGAGATTGAGAGGTGGGAGAGAATGTTATGTTGAAGATTGAGAGACAAGAGAGATGAGAGGCAGGATAGAGTTGAGCTGCTGAGTTAGGGTTGGGGGTTAGGGATTTGCAAAAACGGGTATATGCGGGTTCACTCATATAACCCGTTAGTTATACGGGTCGGTCCGGGTACAGGTCAAAAAAAGGGGTTTAATATATTGGACTCATACCTTATATTTTTTATCCGGGTATGGACCGACCCGCAGGTCTAAACCCGTTTTACCAGGTCTGCTTATGGGGGGGATACTTTCTATAAATGAGTTTATTGTCAACTTTTAATAATCTTTTTGATGGTATTTTATAAATAGTTCAAGTATTAAAATTATAAATAGGCTTTTAAAAAAGCTTATAATGTGTGTAATTAGAAGGTTTATGAAGAGTAAATTTAAGGTATGTCAAATTGTAATAACACTAGACAAGTCAATGCTAAAAAAACCAGTTAGCTGATAATCATACTTATTTGTAAATTCTTTAACAGATTTTATTTAGATAATTTGGTAAGCTATGGTTTCAGTTAAAAATTTAATTAAGTGTTTAGATGGTATACTAGTTGTATGATTAATTGGTAATATAAAATGTAGATAAATTTTATAAATTAACATTATAGCATAGAATTAGAAATAAAACTTAATACAATGATAAAAAAAAAAAAAAAAAAGTTTTTGCTAAATTTTGGAGAATAAATTAAAGTTTATATTGTATACAAGTTTTAAATTGATAGCTTGACTAACTTTACCGTTTGGGTCTATTAATCAAAGAGATATAACAAAGAGAAGTAGTCGAATAATTCACAACAAAGACTGTGTCAGTTATCAACCCTACAGGCCCTATAATACAAACACGGGCATAAATCGGGTAAACACAATACCATTGTTACATATCAAACTACTTTCTCCTTAAAAGACTTTGGAGCAAAAGGTGACTAGGTCAGGTGGTCGGTTTCTAGTCTGGGCGGTCCAACCATGAGTCAGA
Source organism: Pistacia vera (assembly GCF_008641045.1). Classification (NCBI taxonomy): domain Eukaryota; kingdom Viridiplantae; phylum Streptophyta; class Magnoliopsida; order Sapindales; family Anacardiaceae; genus Pistacia; species Pistacia vera. The sequence continues at coordinate 86,753 of NW_022196255.1, read as the reverse complement.
CAGGTGATATCTTCAAATATATATATATATTTCTCACATGTCAGCTCATCTTCTCTTTCTTCTTAACTTCTTCCATATTTTCTTCTGTTTTCTCACCTCCTCTTGTCTTTCTTCTTCTTCGTCTTATTTTTTTTTCTCTCTTTCTCTCCGTTCTCTTCTCTTTCTTCTTCTGCTTCTTTAGATCTTCTCTTTCTTCTTCTTTTTCTTTCATTTTCTAAGCTCGAATTGAATCAAAGATGAATAAAGGTGAAAGGGAAGATCAATGAAGTTGGATTGGAAGCCAGAGAAAGACGAAGAAAAAAAATGAAGATTAAAGAAACGAAGGCTGAAGCAAAAAAGCCATAGATTTTGCCTTTTAAAACGTCACATTTGTTGGACCGGATTTTCATCTGATCCGGTTGGACCGACGGTCTGACACTAGTTTGCCAGTCCAAAAGTAGTTAGAAACAATTTAAATACAAATACCGGGTTTCAATTCTCAATGAACCGGAGTTATTGACAAAACCCGGTCAAACCAGTTGTACCGACAGGTCTGGTCCGGGTTTCAAAACATCACTTTGGAGAAGCAGCATATATCCTAGGAATTCGCATCTATAAAGATAGAGCGAAAAGTTTAATAAGCTTATCCCAAAGAATGTATATAGAAATGATGTTGAAACTGTTTGGCATAAAAGACTCCAAAAAGGGCTTTTTGCCCTGCAATCATGAAATTCATCATTATGAAGATATGAGTCCCAAGATTAATCAGGACCACAAGCGGATGCGTGGGGTACATTATGCTTTTGTTGTGGTTAGTCTCATGTACACTATGTTGTATACTAGGCCAGATATAGCTTATGATGTAAGTGTTACAAGCGGATATCAGTCCGACCTAAGGGAGAAGCATTGGTTTGTTGTGAAAACAATCCTTAAATACTTGAGAAGAACTAAGGATTTATTACTGAGTTTATAAAGGTTCAGAATTAAAGATTCAGGGATACTTGGACTTTGATTATTAATTAGATGTGGATGACAGAAAGTCTACATCCAAATTCATTTTCACCTGTAATGGAGGAGTAGTTAGTTAAAAGAGTTCCAAACAGTCGACAATTGTCGATTCTACTACAAAAGCTAAATATATTGCCGCTTCAAAAGCAGCAAAGGAAATTGTTTGGATGCGCAAGTTCATGACTGAACTTGGTGTGGTTCCAAACATGGTTTATCCAATAACCTTGTACTGTGACAATAGTGCTGTTATTGCACATGCAAAGGAACCAAGGGTGTACCAGAAATCCAAACATATTCAACATAAATATCATATTTTGAGAGAATTCGTTGGAGCTTGAGATTTTGGTGCAGAAAACATCTTCAGCAGAAAATTTAGTTGACCCACTAACTAAAGCGATGATACAGAAGCAGTTGAACTATCATCTTCAGAAGATGGGTACAAGATACCATAATGATGGGCTCTAGTGCAAGTGAGAGTTTTGTTAGTGTATGGCCTAGGAACCAATCGTAGTATCGGTTCTTGGATATTATATCGTGTAAATATTTTATTAATAAAATGAAGTGTTCTTATTTCAAATGTTTGTTTACTGCTTCATTTATATTTTATATATGCTAAACATGTGAAATGTCCAGATGATATGGATTTTCAGAAGATCAAATCATCAAAGCATCCCCTATGTAATTAATGTTGATTGGGCAATAACATTGCATAGTATGCATGTTGAATGCCTCCATTAAATATCATGTGATGGTAATGAGTGGGTGATTATAAAATTTATATCACTAGGGCATTAGCATGGATAAACAGTTAGTGAACTATTTATCGAATATGACCGATTACAATGAATCACATAGACATTCAAAATATGGTCAATGATACATCGTAGAATCGTATAGTGTACCACTAATCTTTAGACATGAGACATCACGGTTGGATTCGACATAGGATACATATGGTTCATATGATGTATAAGCACGAGACTAATCATGTCTAATGCAAGAAGCTGATTTAGTCATATGTTATTCATGTGCAAGGACTAGTGATGGTTAAGATGGGATCCGTTGACTCGAAATAGTTTGATGTTCCCAGTCGAATGTTAATAAACATTAGAAAAGAAAATCTCTGGCCAGAGTACAAAATAGTCATATGAAAAGTAGTTTCATGACGATACATTCCATTGTATTGATTGATGATTCGATTAAAGATTAAATTATGAGTTTTGACATACCATAAACCTATTTTTAATCGGGATTGGACGACAGAAGAATTTTACTATACGGTACATACGATCAGAAAAAGGTTCATTGAAGTTTAACTTCATTGTGGCTTAGGGTGCATTTGGTTAGGGGATTGGGAAGATTACTCTTGTAATCTATCTTTTATTACGGGCATTATGTTGTTTGGTTGTCAAGTAATAAAAGATTGCGGTAATTTTTCATTGCCAATAGTTGTTACTGTTGGTAATATAGGGGGTAATCAGATTACCTTCTCAACATGTGTTATTAAAAGATTACTAATCCACTGTTCATACCAATTTTATCTTGAATTAAAAAACACTTCGGACACAAATGCCCTCATATTTCTACCAAATAACAATTAGCCTAACTGTGCAAAATGACTTCTATAACCTCATAAATTAAATTTGTGGACATAAATGCTCCTCACTATTTATATGAATACCACCTAAAATTATTTAGCCACTACAGACGACTGCCGGCCACCACTGCTTACTGTTTCTTATAGTCGCTAGACGATGCACGACCGTCCAAATTTGGCTAGCCATGCGTCGATATGGTTGTTTCTGACTTGATCGAGGGCGATAAATGACTAAATCTATTTTGGCCATTTTCTACCAGATCCACGGCCATCTGGCCGTTTTCAACCTTCGATTTGGCCAGCAACGGCCATATCGATGTACGATCGGCTAGATCAGCGACTGTCGATAGCGGTTGACATTCGTCTGTAGTAGCTTGGGGTATTTTGTTAAAATTTAAACTTTTGTTGTTGGGGGGTTTTAGCTAAATTCTCAAATGTAGGGGGTTAAAAGTAATATATGTAAATAATAATAATAATTATATTATATTATTCAAAAGGAAGGGAAATCCAGTAAAAGCCTTTGCCGATAATATTTTATTCCTCTCAACCAAACATTTTAATTACTTATACCTACTAATCTAACCAAACATATTGATATAACATTCCCCCATAATCTTCAACGTAATCTATTTCACTGGTAATCCTACATGTTCAATAATAAAACATTCCCCGAACTAAACGCACCCTTAGGGTTATGGAGAATTGCTAGATGCCTACCATGATTGGTGAGAGAGAGAGAGAGAGAGAGAGATGTCTCATTCTTTGTTATGTGGTTGTAGTTTTAAATTGAAAAAGAGTATAAACATTTATCATTATTTTCATTTTTTTATAGAAAAAAAAAAAAAAAAAAAAAAAACTGGAAAGCAGATCATGCCTAAAGTTGAGGTGTGGATTGAAGCTCACAAGAAAAAAGAATGGTGAGCCAATCAACACTAAGTTTGCATAAGCAATTGTAAGTAATTTGTTATAGCTCTCTCTCTCTCTACACACACACACACACACACACACACAGAGTAGAACCCCTCTATAGTAATACTCTATATAGGAATAACCTCTATGTAGTCATAAAAACTTCTAGTCCCAACTTGGGCCAGTTATAAATAAGAATAAATTTCACATTGTAATATATTATAATTTTTCTAGGTACTGTCTTAAGGAACTTGCCTCTATATAGTAATAATTATATGCATATTGCAAAAAATATATACTATGTTACATTAAAGGTTTAATATGAAATAAAATATTTATTTAAAGTTGTTTGGGACAATGATTTATGCTTTAGAGTTGTTACCATATCTTTTATCTTGCAGGTACATAATAAGTCATCAGCATGGACACGTTCTTGTTGAAGCCAAAATATTTCTAGCTCTCAAGCATGTTTAGAGCTTCTTGGCATGAAATTTTTGGTATTTCCATACTATCATCCTTAAGATTATCTCCTTCCTCTTCTTGTCTAATTCCAGTAATGATTTCTTTTTCAGTTAAAACATACATGACTAGTTGCTCATTTGGATTATTGAGTAAGACATTAATATCCATTTGATTAGTGTAGTGAAGTTGTCGAATCTGATCACTCAATTTTACAGTGATTCTTCGATATCCATTTCTATGCTATTCTAATGCTACTAAAACAGTGAACTGAAATCCTAATACTACTAAAACATAAATTGTAATTCTTGATGCCTCTTGATGCCATGTGTCTCACAAAAATTTGCAAAATAATGTGAGTTATATTCTCCATCCCGATCTGTGCGAAAAAATTTTATTGGGTTGCCAACCTTTTTCTCAACAAGCGCTTTAGAGCTTTTAAAGGCTACGAATGCTTCAATGTTTTCCTGCAAAAAATAGACCCAAATTTTTCGACTATAATCATCAATAAAGGTAATTATGTATCTTTTACCTCTATTGGAAGATGGTTTATTGGCCCACAAATGTCAGAAAGAACAAGCTCCAGTGCCTTCTTTGCTTTTCATAATTTTCCTTATGGAAATTGATTGCGATATTGTTTGCTAAAAATACATTCTTCACAAACTTTAGAGGGGGCTATAATTTGAGGAAGACCAATCACCATATTTTTCTATTGTAGAGTCTTCAATCCACAAAAGTTTAGGTGACCATAGCGAAAGTGCCATAGCCATGCTGCATCCTTCAATTTTTGTTGAGAAACATGAATGAGTGGTGTTATGGAGATAAAGCAGAAACATCTGATTTGCCGTCACATCTTGAATTTGACATACTCCATCTTTGATAGAAATCTCATATCCCTTCTCTTGAAGCTGACCAAAACTCAACAAGTTTGTTTTCAAATCTGGAACGAACAAGACATTAAAAATAGTTTGAATAGCACCTCCCTTGGTTTGGATTGTTTTCTTTCCTTTTCCCATTACAAAAACTTTAGAATTGTTTCCAAATTTCACATCATCTCGAAAAGATTTATCCAAAGCAAAGAATGCAGATTTGTCTTCACACATATGGTTGCTGTAGCCCATGTCTAAATACCACAAGTTCTTGTTTGTCTCCTCCTTTGCATGGCAAACCCTCAACAAAGATACCTCTTCTTCTGTTTCTACAAAATTAGATTTCTCCCCATTTCCTTTAGACAAATTAGTTTAACATTATGACTTATAATGGCCATATTCGTGGCATTTGTAACACTCAACATTGGACTTGTTTATTGACTCTGGTCGATAAGTAGTTAAGTGGTGACCTTCTCGTCTTCTGCCTCTTCCTCTTCCTTCAGAATCATGAAATTTATTATCTTGGTGTTGTAGTGGTTCAAAAGTTGCATGATCCTTATTTCCTCTGCCTCTACCTCTTCCTTTATTTGGTGCTAGAGAATGGTTGTTAGTTGAGACCTTCAATGCTTGCTCTTCTTTCTTCTGTTGGTTAATTTCCTACTCATGAACTTGCAATGAACCTTGTAATTTATCAATTGAAAGCTCTTCAACATCATTGGATTCTTCTATAACATAGACAACAAAATTGAATTTTGGTATCATGGATCAAAAAATCTTCTCAACAACGGTGACATCCTCCATCTTATCACCATGGATTCACATCTTATTGACGATTGCCATTGTCCTTGAAAAATAATTTGTCACAAATTCTCTAGATTTCATTCAAAGCATTTCGAACGAAGTGCTTGAAGTTGTTGCCTCTTTGCCCTTACTGATCCTTGGTACTTATTCTTCATGGAATCCCAAATCTGCTTGGAGATGTCCTTGCAAAGAATTTGTTTCCAAGATTGAGCGATCAATAGCTTGAAAAAGATAATTCTTTACCTTCAAATCCTCTATCCTCTCCGTCAACGTCATGCCGACTGTTGATTTTGCTACTCTAGAATCAACCATATACCAATATTGTTTGGACCTCAAGAAATTATCCATCAGCATGCTCCAATGGTTATAGTGGCCATCGAAGCATGGAATGGCTGGTTGCACAAAAGTTTTAGACGTCATCATTTTTCTCTATGACTGCTGCAAAAAAGAAACAGGTGAAATAGAAAACAGACTGCTAGTATATCACTCTATTTGACGAACTTTGTTTTTGATTGGCACTCTCAAGTCTCAACTTTATTTTTTTTCTCACACTCTCTTTTTTACCTTGCTTTGATACCAATATTGCAAAGGATAAAATATTTATAGGTGAGAAATGAAGAAGACAAAAACGAAGAAGAACTTTACTTTTATTGCTCTACTTGCATATGAAAGATTAAACTGATACTCTTTATAGAGTTAAAAACAACTGCTAATAGCTAAAAATTAGGAATCATCTAGTAAAAGCTAAAGACTAGGTAAGCAATAAACTAATCAACCAATTCCTATAGACTAGGAAACAACCAGCCACTTACAGTAACAATGAAATAATTCTTATTTGACTAATTCAGCAAATTTGAAGTTTATTTTGTGTTTTAGTTGGTTTACTTGTGGTCCTTTAATTGAGATTATTTTGATCTCGAGTGCCAAACACAAAGATTTTGTGGGATGCTAGTTTTGCGTTTTCTTTTCTACACTAACTACTGTTTGTGACCTGACAAAGATCAGACTTTTGGCAGCTGCCATAGTGTTTTATGCAACAATAATGCTATGCTTACTCACGAGCTTACTAACTGCCTTACTACCTTTGTTAAAGTTACATATGGTACCTGTACTATGCGTATAGTACCTATACTATGCGTTATATTTACAAAGGATAATAAGATGGTTAGTAAGATCGTGAGTAAGCATAGCATTACTCTTTATGCAAATATGAGATTTTTACAAATAGGAGAACGACATATTTCCACCCAAGGTTTGGCAAAATGACACTTTCCCACCCATCAAGTTTCAAAATGACACTTTCCCACTTTTCGTTAGGTTCTGTTACTGTTTTCTGTTAATATTTGACTACAAAGACGAAAATACCCTTAAATAGTTTATTTCTTAATTAGTTTTTTATAAATTAAAATTTAGTTAAGTCAAAGTCTTTAGTACTCAATTATTTATTAGTTCAAGTGTAAAAATATCTTTTTTCCTTTGTTTATTTAATTAATTAGGAATATTGATTTTCTATATTAGTTAGTAAAAATGAAAAACATTATACATTTAGTAGATTATTAAAAAATAATGATGGGATATTGATAACATTATAAATAAATAAATAAATATTAAAGGTCATTTAACTTTAAATAATTTCATAGCATTGCTCCTAACTTTTTGGATAGGGCTAACTATTTTTTCTTTTTAATATTTGACTTTTTGGCTAATTAAAAAACAATAAAAAATTTATAAAGTCAAAGGGTATTTTTATATTTTTAATAAAATATTAACGGAAAACATAACAGAATCTAACAAAAGGTGAGAACGTGTCATTTTAGAACTTGAAGAGTGGGAAATGTCGTTCTCCCTTCACAAATTGATGAGAAGTATGAATTCTACATTTATTTGTTGGATCAGAATGGTGGTTATGTTCGTATTTGGGTTGATAGTTAATGTTTTATGTTTAATGGATGAGCTTTAGCTTGAATAAAATATATTTCGGCTTAATTTAATCAATATCCCTCAATTATAGGGGTTGGTGGGTTACAGCATTAGTAATTTAGTATAAAAAAGAAGTGGGTCTAATTGTTGCTTTCGACAAACCTTAGGATATAAATTTGAGTGATGCTATGGGTATTAATGGATGGGTATTAATCTGTGTACTAACTAAAATATAATACGGATACTATACATATAATATGAATATTATACATATAATTAGTACACAGATTAGTACCCATTCATTAGTACCCAAAGTATTATTCTATAAATTTCTATCAATATTGCGCGTAGGCGGCATAGCTACTCACTTCTCTCTGTGCAGCGTGAATAGGGTTTAAGCCGACCGTGGAACTTTTCGCTTGTTATTCGACATCTACACACAGAGATTTTGATTAAACTGCGATCAATCCAGTTGAAATATGCAAAGACTTCAACGCATAGTATTAACATCAATAACAAAGACAAAACCCCTTTTGAGCCCAACTACTTTTATCAAAACCCTCTCCTTCAAAACCCCCAAAAATGGTGACGAAGAGTGGAACGACGCGTGGGAAACAGCTTGGCTCCCAGAAGACCTATCTCCGAAAAACAGAGCTCCATGGGAAACAGATGTCAACTTTGGCTCTAACGATTCCAACACCAAAAACATTGTTTTAGGTTCAGATGTTGATGCAGAGACCAAGGCCTTTGTGGAGGACATGAATGAGAATTGGGACGAGAGGCGGAGCAAGACTAAACTAAAGGAGAGTAAAGCTGATGGGAATGGAAATGATAAACTTTACAGTTTGGAGAGTATGAAGAAGGATTACAGATTGAAGAAGCAGAGGATTCATGGTGGTTTGTGGTTGAAGGAGATTGAGAAGCAAGAGGAGGCTAAGTTGGGTGGTGGTGCAGATGATATTGATAGATTGCTTGATACCTACTCCGAGTATGTTTGATTTATTTGAGTTTTTTTTTTTCCCTTTATTGTTATTATTCATTTTGCTTAGTTTAGTTTAGGTAGCAAATGATCTGGATTTTGTTTAGGTATTGATTTTTGTATAATTTGAGTACTATGCTTGGTCTAAGGGGAAGTTCAGATTTAACTCAGATTGCGCAACAGAGTTTAGGATTGAATGTAAAATCCAGCAATTATTTTCATAATTTGGGTTCCAGCTTTTCAGTTATTTATTTATTACTCATTGAAAATTATTTTGATAGGTGCATAATCACACAGAGAAGAAAGATTTTCATTCTTCAGATGATGAGAAATTAGTTGATTGCATTTTGTTCATAGCATTTCATAGAGACTTTGGGTAGGCTATTGTTGGACTTGTCTGTCTCATGGTTCAATAAATGCAGGATTTTTGACACTGCCAATGATGAATTGGATAATGCAAAGATCCCAAACACTTCTGAGTTCAAAAACAAGCCTGATGGTTGGGAAACAACCGCGAAGGAACATGATGGAAATGTGTGGGAGATGTCACAAAGAGAAGAAGATATTCTCCTCCAAGAATTTGACCGCCGAATAGCATTTTGCAAATTCCAGGTAAGATGAGCTGGAATTTTCTTTATATACTAATCATATTGTTTTGTTAATTGTCTTTTCATGACGCTCAACATCCCTGCAGACTTAATTTGCACATGTTGAAATGTAATTATAGTATTACTAACTTTTTTTTCCTGTCATACAAGTTCTTTATCTTCGATTTTGCCACTGGTTCTCTTTCTTATGCTTGGTTATTGAATTTGGTGGTGCAGATAGCTAGTTTTATTAAGACTCACATATTTAGTCGGAGGAGACCGATAGATGGGTGGAAATACATGATAGAGGAGATAGGACCGAATGCCAGGAAAGGAAAGGGTAGTGTTTCGAGGTTACCAAGTCTATCTGATCCATCAACTCAACCATTCAAGGAGGAGAAGCTAATTAACAACAGACTTACTCCCTTGAGAGGAAGATAGTTCATTTCCCGCATACTCAGATTTGTTATTATTATTATTTTAGTTTTCCGTTTAGTTATTATATTGCTGTATAGACGTTGATAGCTACATCATCTGGCAAAAGCATGGAATCAAGCTTTATCTATGTATAATGCACCTTTTTGTAAACAATAAAAATTTGAATAACTTGAAGACTAGAAGATGTGTGTGAATTCTCTCTGAAAGACCGGACTATAAACTGCGTATTATTTTCTCACTGTTTTATAACTTAAAACCAAATTAATGCTTCAGTTGATAGTGAGAGTAGTTATCGAATTCAATTTCTGTTATAAGTTGGTAGCTAGCTGGGTATTATTTTTCCTGGGTGCCTTTTCATGAAGAAGTGTGTGTTTGTGTTGCCTTTACTGTATACTCATTATCTCGTTAGAATTCAACAAGGGAATGGCGTTTTTCTCCTTCCTATGGAGAGAAGAGAAGCACGTAAGTTTTTTTATAGCCATTCATTTCCTCGTATCTTTCTCAAACTTTCTCAAACTATAAAAGTATTCGAGTACTAAATTTCATGCAATTTAAACTATATATGCTTTGCCAGTTCAAATTATACTTTATGGCTTCTGGATTTTGGTACAATTAAATATGAAGAAAATATACATAATTAATTGGATGTATTATCTGGATAAGTAATAAAATCATGTTAAATGGGTTCATTTGAATATAATTATTTGCTAAACTAGATGGAAAGCCGCCCCTTGTATGGGTATGTTTATTAGATATTTTTGAAATAGTTTGTAAACAAAATAATTATATTCAATCATAAGAATTGTTAAGCATATTTTTTTCATAGGTAATATTATGGGTTTACATTCGATGAATGTGAATGGACTAACACCAATTTTTATTTCTTTATATAATTGTTATTTATTTCAGTGAATGTGAAATGACTAACATAAATCTTTATATTTTTTTTATTTAAATCTTTGGAATGATAATGCAATGTTACTATATAATTTTTATTAATATATGCCATTAATACTTATGAATATCAAACACCAATTAAAATCCTACACATTAAAATTATCTAAATTTTATTTATTAATGAAATTACCTACAAAACTTAATAATATTATTTACTCTTGGTTTACATAAACTCTATTTCATTTGTTTTTTAACAAATCATCGCTACAATGAAGTTGGTTTATCCCTAAACAAAGAGGAAGTATTTAATTTGGCTTTAAAGTGTGAAAATGATTAAACAGAGGTCTAATAGAAACAAATATAAGGTTTGGTATGTTAATATCAATCTTAGAAATTATTTTATTCACCTCTTATATTTAAAAAAAAAAAATGAATGGGCAGTATAGAGGGGGAAAGTAAAAATGTTCATAGTGAAGTTCCATCATCCTCATCAAATTTACAATACAAGAATGCTAGGGACACCGGGATTTTTACACCGAAATGTTGTATCGGCTTACGTGTCTCTCGATTTACACTAGCAAACCAGACACGTTTTGCATTATTTTTAATTTTTTCTAGTGAACGACTGTTCATCAAATATGGACGGCCGTTCACTTACACGGACTCCCGTCCATATTATATGGACGAGGGTCCATTTACTACGGACGTGCGTCACTATTTAAAGGATGCCCGTCCATAAATAAATTTTTTTTATAAAAATTAGGGACAACCGTTCATAGGTTATGGACGGTTGTCCCTAAATATTGGACAGACGTTCATATTTTAATAGACGTCCGTCCATTAACAACTTTTTTTAAAACATTAAAAAAATTTAGGGACGGCCATTCATCAATTATGGATGGCCGTCCTTTTATTTTGGATGAATGTTCACAAATGAGGAACGCTCGTCCATTATGTTTGGAAGGGCGTCCATACAGTCCCTTATTCTGGTTTAAAAAATAAAATAAAAAATTTGGGTTTTGTGTTGTTCAAATGGGCTTTGTCTTCTTGTTGCAGTTGGTGGAACATTAAATGGAAGAATGGGTTTTGTCTTCTAATTTATCAGTACTTTCTAAATCTATCAGATTCTTCAGAGTCATCAATCTCAAGTTTTTACGAGCTCTTCTCCTCGCAATAAGATTCTCCAGACGTTGGTTCCTTTCAAGCTCTGAAGTCCCCAAATCCATGAGATTCTTCTGATCAACCTCCGTCTATTTAATTACAGATTTACTTTCATCCTCATTTTCCTCCTTTGCCGCTTCTTCTTTCTCCTCCTCCTCCTCCTCATCATCATTATCATCCTCACCTTCTCCTTCTCCTTCTCCGTCATTATCACTTTCCTTAGACTCAACGCTTTCAATATCACTCTTATGGGACATCCGCGAACCAGCATCTGATTCATCGTTAGATATATGGACAGCTAGGGGAGCTTCCAAGTCTAGAAGCGGGTGGAATTCATCAAGCATTGGGAGAATGTCAGCCATCGAAGCATCTGGTGAGGAACTTTCTGCAGTATCAAAAAACACACAAAACCCACAAGGAGTGGATGATTACAAACTGATCTATAGCAACTTCTTATTGAAAAAGCCATAACTTTCCTGATTTGAACCCCAATTTTCATTGCATCAACTCCCATTTCACTCTCCGGATAATCTTTACAAGAAGAAAATTTTTAAAAAAGCACATTATGGACGGGCGTCCATTCCTTACGGACCCCCGTCCACAAGTTAGGGACGCCCGTCCAGAAGGAATAGACGGGCGTCCAAAGTTTTTTTTTTTTAAATTTTATACTTAGATTATGGACGGACGTCCCTTATTTGTGGGCGCCTGTCCAAAATTAAGAGACGGCCGTCTATAACTGATGAACGCACGTCCCTAACTTGTGAACAGACAGACGTTCTTTAAATGAGAACACCCGTCCGTAGTAAATGAACCCCCGTGCATATAATATAGATGGAAGTCTATGTAAGTGAACAGTCGTCCATATTTGATGGACGACTGTTCACTAGAAAAATATTTAATAACGCGTCTGATTGTTGGTGTGAGTCAAGGGAAACATAGGCTCGTACATATTTTCGGTGCAAAAATGTTGATGTCCATAGCTTTATTGTTTACAATAAATTCCCATTTCATAAACTTGTAAAACAGTATTACACCAGTACAAACTTTCTGCGTCCTCTGAATCTTGACCTCTTGAATCTTGAAAACTTCAAATTTTCATTGCCAATTTCTGAATCGTAGAGTTAGTTACATCCTTTGTTGCGTTGGAATCATCCATCGTGGGGTGAATTTTACAGATGGTGTCCTTGAAATCTACACCAAGTACCAAACATAAAGAATTTAAATTGCTGAGGAGGTCCGCTACCTCTCTTCAAACAGTTTCTCTGACAATAGGAGATCGACTGCTTCTGTTGGAGTTGGGAGGGGGGTCTTGTTTATTTAGCATTACCTCTTTAGGCTTTCCACTAATTCTCTTTGCCAAGCTTCACTAATACTCATTCTTTGTATTACACTTCATCAGACCTAGCTATTTCATTGACTGTCTCCCAGAGCCTTCCTGCAAGCATACTGAACAAAGACATATAAAAAGTTTTAGTAAGGAGTCTTCCATAGAATCTGTTGTCATAAGTAACGCGAATCTATGTTGCTAAGTTCAGAATAGACACGTGCATACACATGCGAAAAGTTCACATAGAATTTTATGAGTTTGTAGTTTGTTTTTTGCCATAACAACAATAACCTATGGAAAAAGCAAAAAGAATAAGCGACTAATCAATCTTACCTTGATTTTTCTGCCAAAGTTCCTCTTTGTCTTTTTATTTCTGTATCTGGACAGCTTTTCCCTGAGGTCCTTAGTAGGGCAGGTGGTGATCATCACAGGCAGTTCGTGAGGAGAGTGGATGAAGCTCATATTGCCATTACCAAGAGTCTGTCATAAAAACTCAGTATCAATGACCCGGCCCCATCCTGTGGAATTGACCAGAAACATCTAAACATTTTTCAGTCCGTAGACTACTACGCAAAGCCAATACTTGGTGGGTCATGCCACACATATGAGCAAGGAGAATACGGAGATGCTAACAAATGAGCCACGTTGCCCACAGCAAGACCTCTAATAAGGAGTAAATGTTGTCAATAAGTGGTCTAGAATTTATAGAGGAAAAAGATTTAACCCGACTCTGTCCATGGGCCGAAAGATTAAAAAACCTATTAAACAGAAAGGTCTATCCTGTGGTAGTTTCATCTTCTTATGATACACGGTAACACCACAATCATGGACTACAGGATCTATTCAGCATTGGCTTTCAAGTAATTCATTGGCAGAGGCTTTAAATTGCTGATGTCTAACTGGATCAGTTGTTACCTTGGAGACATGATTAATATACTACAATGTTTATAGAAAAATACGCCGTCAACCATTGTTCACTCAAAGAACTAAGTGTACAACCTTGATATCAATCGTTTGAAAAGTATGTCTCGCAAAAAGACCCTCCCCAGCTTACCCATCTAAGGTGATTTAAAGAATTGTAAAAAAATAAATCCAAAAAATGCAAATGCTTTAGGAAACCCACTGCCCGAACATGTAGAGTAAATTATAGAAGCACATACAGGAAAGAGAAAAGGTTAAAAACATTGCAAAAATTAAGTCTGAACTTTATGTCTCCTTCACTGAATGCTCTCTCCATGCCATAAACAGATCCAAAATCCATACCCGGAGTCTCCAGAAAACTTGGTTTCATCATAGTAGCAAGAGAAAAGTGAGTAAGCTTTCCCACAATGTATCAAGCTACCAGCACCCAAGAAAAGACCAAAAATTGCTGCACTCCCAAAGGTAGTTTGACCAAACGAAGTATAAGAAGAGTCCCATAAATCCAAGCAGATACACCATGAAGTTATTAAATACACAAAATAAACTAAATATTAAAAATCAAGCTTGACCTTATTTTCTTTGAATCAAGAAACCCAGCTTTAATCAAAGTTTAATAGTAAATGAACTTACTCAGAGCTTTAATCAAAGTTTAACAGTAAAGGAACTCATTTGCTGATTCAGCCAGTGCTAGGGCTGCCGTAACCTATAAAACATCATAGGCACTTTTGTTAAGAAGCAGATCAAAGATTCGCAGATGAACCAAAAATATCAATAAAATAAATCTCTATTTACCTGAACTAACAGACTCCGTGCTTCATCAAAATTCAGGAGCACAAAGCTTTCAAGATCCTTACCTCCATGTTGTAAAACAAACACAACATAGCACTGAATGCAAAGTGATGACATAGAGTTAATAAAATAATAATAATAATAATAATAATAAAGGGCTTAAAATGTAAACTAAACAGGAAACATAATATTTTCTTTTGATCAATGATATCTAAAGCAACCTGATTTTTTGGAAATGCTCTAGGATGATCATTTTCAGAAACATGTTGATCATCCCAATGTTCCCAGGCTTTGATCAAAACTGGATCATAGGGACCTTAGCAAAAAGCAAGAAAAAAATAAACTAAATATTAAAAATCAAACTTGACCTTATTTTCTTTGAATCAAGAAACCTAAAAAGCTGTGCTGCAACTGGATCAGATTTCACTATCCAGATTGCAATTATTGTAATTCATTCTGATTTAGCATGGAGGGACCAACCACAACAATTAGGTCAAATCATGAAAAACCAGAGACATGCAAGAGAGTGAAATTTCTGGAAGTTAAGCCCAAAGAGAGTGAAATTTCTGGATCAGATTTCACCTCAATGTAGGATGCAGCAGCGGCAGAGTGCTTCTCATTTGCTCTAGCAATAAATATATCCCAAAAGACTGATCACCATTTAAATAAAAAGCCATCGGGTGCATCAATAGCTGGAGGACATGCAAACAGAAACACAATATCAATTAAGTTGCAAAAAGATGAATGAGACATGAATAGATAAAAATCTATCCTCCTTTGCATTTCTTTTCAGTAATCCTACCTACAGGATCTGTAGATACTTTCCCTTCAGCTTGAAATGCCTTTGCAGAAGCATGCAATTTTCTCTTCATAAGGTTATCATATATATACACATCCAACCTATTGACCAAAAGAACAAAAAATACCACCAGTAAAAAATTCAGTCTTAAAATTTTACAAAATAACTGAAAGTATAAATGCTTCATATGGTATATAATGTATGATGTAAAATCTTAAGTTGACAGAAGCCCGCTGTTCAGATGAGGAAATGCAGAGTTTAAAAAAGAGAGAGATTTTGTTATCAAAAACCTGGAGATATAAGCTGCATAAAACTACAGCCAATGCAATTGTTCAATTCAGTTCAGAGAAAACTTTTCCATATTATGGAACCAAACAACACACTACATTATATTAGAGATTTTATATGCCTATATTCCAATCAGTTTGCTCCACATTAATTAAATATAAAGTGCTAAATACCATTAGTTGGAGGTAGGCACTGAATCCTGAGTTTTCTTTTATAGAAATAGAATCAAATTCCACTTTCCAGATTGCCATTATTGTAATTCATTCTGATTTAGCCCGGAGGGACCAACCACAACAATTAGGTCAAATCATGAAACCAAAGACAGGCAGGAGAGGGATATTTCTGGAAGTTAAGCCCAAAGAAAGGAGAAAAACTCAACCCAAAATCTCAGAAACCCACCTCAATGTAGGATGCAGCAGCGTCAGAGTGCTTCTCATTTGTTCTAGCAATAAATATATCCCAAAAGACTGACCACCATTCAAATAAAAAGCCAACGGGTGCATCAATAGCTGGAGGTCATGCAAACAGAAAACACAACATCAATTAAGTTGCAAAAAGATGAATGAGACCTGAATAGATAAAAATTTATTCTCCTTTGCATTTCTTTTCAGTAATCCTACCTCTAGGATCTGTAAATAATTTCCCTTCAGCTTGAAATGCCTTCATAAGGTAATCATATACATATATATATATACACATCCAACCTATTGACCAAAAGAACAAAAAATACCACAAGTCAATTAAGTTGCAAAAAGATGAATGAGACCTGAATAGATAAAAATTTATTCTCCTTTGCATTTCTTTTCAGTAATCCTACCTCTAGGATCTGTAAATAATTTCCCTTCAGCTTGAAATGCCTTCATAAGGTAATCATATACATATATATATATACACATCCAACCTATTGACCAAAAGAACAAAAAATACCACAAGTCAATTAAGTTGCAAAAAGATGAAGTGCTTCTCCAACATGATCCAAGAAAACGCTTGAATTCAAAATGGGTGCTTCACAATCACCTAATTCATTTTCTACGATATTATCGTCGTCTCCGTTTCTCTCCATCGACAAAAAAATGACTTAAATAAACATAAAATTTTCGCATAATTAAATTAAAAAAAAAAAAAACAACTTTTAAGAAAGAAGCATCTGCTTGAATTCAAGATTAATGATGCTGCGATTTATTTCAACTTTACCCAATTTAAATTTCAATTGGGTTTTCGTCAAAAATAAAGTTTGAGAACTTATTTCATCTGTGGAGAAATAAAAATCTTCTGAATCATTGAAATGAGGAAATATCTCTTCTAAGCTATTAAAAAAAAAAAAAAATCCCGGGAAAAGAGAAGAAAATATGATACAACCAAAACACAAACATCTCGTCTTTTATAGAGCTATGAATTTAAATGTCTACAAAACTAAACTTAGTCATAAAGTTTACAATTTTATACCGCTTTGTGACAAATTTCGGATATAGCTTTACCAAGGCAAGCCGGAGAGATTACGATAAGCATCAAGCACCGAAATCAGAGTTCGAACAGAATGAATCGACTCTTCACCGGCGCCAATCACTCTGTCGCCGAAGTTAACGACGGCCGGTGGCATCGGCACCGAGTAAGCGATGGATACGTTTGGGTGAAGCAGTGGATACGTTTAATCGACTCTTGTTAATGAAGCAGTGGATACGTGTTTAATCGATTGGGTGAGTTTAATTTGATAGATGAGACAGAGAATCGCTTAATCAAGAAAAACTTTTGGAATGGCAATGCATTAATATCTTACATCGGGTTTGTTTAATTTGATAGATGAGACAGAGAATGGCTTAATCAAGAAACGTTTTGGTTGAAACTTTTGGAATGACAATGCAATGCGTTAATATATCTTATTAAACCAAATAGGCCAAACCAATAACCTGCAAACATGTACACTAGATTGTTTAGTGACATACAGACACTTGTAAGAATTGTTGAGAGATCTTATTGAAATCCTACGTGTAATTTAAGAGATCTGATTAGAAATCTTACATGGAGTCGGCGCTTAGATCTCTAATAATATTCTTTATTTTAAAAAACATTTTTTATATAAATAAAAAATATCTTTATTAATTTTTAAATATAAATAACAAAATTTTTATTCAATTCTAATATATTATTTAAATTTTAGGAGACAAAATATGTTTTTTCAAGAATGAAACTTAATAGGAGAGTGTAGATGCGAAAATCTACCTTTATGAAAATAGGGACTGATCCCGTGAGATTGAATCCACTAGCAATCTGATATACCTACACACGTAAGAAAACAAGTGTGAAGCAGACAGAAAACACCGGGGTAGTGTTCGTCGTAGGCACTCCGACGCTCAGGTCAGTAAGACTGAGTGAGACTAATTTAGTGAGGGTTAGAGAGAGAAAATATTACCAATAGTCTAGTCGGAGACGTCGGAGACTATGATTGTAAACCCCCGTGTAATCGTTCCGATGCTATGAGGTATATAATTCTACCCTTAAAAGGATTTTTATCAATAAAAGGGTAAAATTATCATTTTGCATGCATTATGAGACGTGAATGTTATAAAGTGTTAGGAATTGATGATACTGATAAGAAATATGGTTAAAGGGTCATGAAGGAAGTTAGTAGGGTTAAACGGCATAAACAGTTCCCAAAGGGTATAATGATCTTTTCACAATAATTTATAGGAATCAAGTATCCTTAAAAGTGTATTATGGGTAAATTAGTTAATTATCTTATGGATTTATTTGGTCACCAAGTAGAAAAGAGAAGTCAAATGACATTAAAGGAGTGTAATAATTATGTTGTAGTAGAAATGACCAAAATACCCTTATATGCAAAATTTATACCAAATGACCCATATCTTTAATTTTTGATGGCCAATCCCATTTGGGAATTAAAAAAAATGAAATATTTATAAGATATTTTCTTGGTTAAGTCGGCGAATACTTTTAGAACATCAAACTCTCTTCTTCAAGTCTTATTATCCTTCATTAAAGGCTTAAATTCAAGCTTTCTCTCTCTCAAAATTTTCATAGGATTTTAAGTTGAATTTCAAAGGAGATCACCATCTACACTTAAAGAACTTCAATTTCAGGATTTAAGGTGAGTTTTAAAACCCTAGTTTGTTGTGATTTTTAGTTAAAAGAGAAATTCATAAGTGGTTATGTATGTAAGGTAGAAAGGGTGAACTTTTGGAGCTAAGGAGGAGTGTCTTTGTGCTTTGCATACTAAGGTAAGGAAAAAATCTCCCTTATGACTACAATTGATAACACCTAGGGTTGAAGAAACTTACATCTATTTATGTTAATTTGAGTGTGATGCTATGTTTTGGTTATGGATTGTTTAAATGGGTGTGTTGATTGGTGTATGTGTGCATATGGAGGATGTTTATGCCAATTAAGAGATTTGTAGTTGGACGATGTTTTGTCACTTTTTGGTTTTTTAAAAAGGGAGGTTTTTATGGCCTTTTATACTTAGAATGATATGGCAAATTTTATGAATGTGCAAATGAATGTGACATGGTTAAAAATGAATAGAATTCGAATTTGGCTTTTTAAGACTTATACTGTACATGTTTCACTGAATCGGTCATAACTGAAGTTATAGAAGTCTGATTGAGTTGATTCTTGAAGTATTAAAAATTTGATAAATAGACCTAAAACTTTTATGTTTTAGCCAAAAATAAATTCGAATTGGAAGATGAGGAAAAAATTGCTTGAATAGTGACAAACTGTATGGCATCCACCTCCTTAAATAAAATTCCCATCTTTTTTATAATGTCTAATAAACCACTGAATAATCTTACTGTTGAAATTTCTTGTGTTATATAAGAAATCAAATGAATTAAGTTAATGAATTTAATAGGAAAATATTCATGTCATGGAGTTTTTCTAAATTGATTGATGAATTGTGCAATTGGCTAAGGGTACATGTTAAATGAATGATTAGTATGATTGCGCATGGGAGATGCTATCCCATATGTTTGCATTCATAATGGTAATGCATATAGCTTATTTAGTTGACTTATAAAAACATTTATGAAATGTTAAAGAATGAATTCCATGAGTCTCTTGAGGTATAAACCAAGATCAGAGGAATGAAATCTTTGTGGAAACCATGAGTCCTTTGAGGTGACAACCAAGAACAAGGTAATGATTCAAATGAATCCGATCGGATAATAAAGACTAATGAAAACATCAAGTACAAAGACAAAAGAAATAGGCATGCCATGTTTATGAATATTGCATAAGTCATATCTGTTTTATGTTATATTATGTATGGTTATGTTATGACTTATGTTTATGACGAAAGTCCAAAGCGTATGACATGTTTTATGAACTTGATAATGTCAATGAATGAAGGTCATGTCTTGTAGGTAGGTAAAGGTCATGTCTTGTAGGTAGGTAAAGGTAAGGTCCTGAGTAATATGCTTGTATAATGAACCTTAACGGTTTATGAAAGGCCATATTCCCTTACTAAGCGATTAGCGCTCACCCCACAAAATTTTTTAAAATGTTTTGTAGGTAAGGATTGAAGCCTGAAGTTGGGAAAGGCTATTGGGGAATGACATGCGTGTAGCGCCCACATGGAGGTATATAATTTAAATTATGTTTTATAGCCCTTAGTTGATTTTTGTTAGAATTATTTTAAGAGAATATGAAGAAATTGCCTTAAACTCGCAGTAAGGGTAAAATAGTCTTTTAACTCAAAATTAGTTGAATTTGTGGGGAGTGCAAAGAGATAGAATTTCATAGAGAATACAATAAAAATGAGGGCATTATGGTAATTGACTAAGGGACAAAGATGGAATTTCCAAGAACGAGTAAGGGCAAAATGGGAAAGTGTGGTTATAAAATAAAATGTTAAGGGTTTGAAACCCTTATTTCTCTCATTCCACCACCACTCTCCTTCTCCAGTTTCCCTCAATTTTTCACTCAATTCTCCAAGGATTTTGAGGGCTTTTGAGTGGATTTTAATAGGGTTTTGATCTTGGCAACAAGAGGTAAGAATTATTGCTCTTTATCTATGATTTATTTGTATAAAAGTTGAGTTCTTTTGAAGTTTATGCTTAGGGTTAAGAGAAGGTTTGAATCCAACAAGAGTAGAGAGCTTAGTAGAGATTACTCAAGTATAAGGTAAGTAAATTCCACTCAAAATCCAACTTAAATTAAAGTTTAAGAAATCAAGTGAGTAGATATTTCTTTTAAGCATGCATATGTTAAGATTATTGAGAAATTGAGATGAGATTGATGATTAGTTATGCTTGTTGTTGGATATATTTGAGTATGAGAAGTGTATGTGATGGTATGATGATGGGTTGAAATTGGAAGAATTGGAGAAAACTTTTGGGAGTGTTTTTGCCGTGTAGGTATGGTGATGATACAAGAGAGTTTTTCTCTCAATTTGGATGGTTTAAGAAACAAATAGAATGATAATTAAATTAGGGTTTGTATATGCACATTTATTGTTTGATGAAATGCCTAAGAGAAGTATGAGTATGAGTAGAAACTTTAATTTGATGCAACATTGCATATTTGCATTTCATGAGTGCATTTAAGTAAGAATTTTAAGCATGAGTCATCCATATGCATATATCTGTATATGTGTAATAATTTAAGAAAGAATGAAGAATTTTTAGAATAAAACACTTTAAGAGTAAAGAGAAAGAAAGAATAAGCATTAACGAAGTAAAGAAAAAAAAAAATGGTAAAGAAGAGAAAATAATAGGTTGGTGTGATGGGGAACCGTGAGTGTTAAGAAGAAAGTCCTACATACATGCCACCTTAATTGAGTGGCATAACAAGAAGAAGAATTGTACGACCTATAAGAGTGTATGTGGATGAGGGTTGTACCAAGAAGGATTTCCTACATGCACGCCACCTCAATTGAGTGGCCTAATAAGAAAGAAGAATTTGTACGGTTCGTAAGAGCACATGTAGATTAGGACTGTATTGACTCACACGGCCAAGGTTCCAAATCCATGCATCGACCGTGGCCGATCGGCAAAGAATAAGAAAAGAAAGAATGAGAAAAGAAAGAATAGAAAGAAGAGAAAGAATGAAAAGAATAGAAAGAAAGAAGAAGAGAGTTAAGTAAGGAAAGAACCAAAGAAAGAGAAGAGTTAAGGGATTTACTTACTGAGCATTTTTATGCTCACCCCGTTGTTTTTCCATGTTTTTGCAGGAAATAGGTGAGCAGCGATCGGAAGGGAGTCGTCAAGCGGAGAGAATTGGAATTACTGTCCACCATTACTAGACCTGGTAAAACGGGTCTGGACCCGCGGGTCGACCCGTACCATGGTAAAAAATATAGGGTACGGGTCCAATACATTAAACCCATTTTTTGAGACCCATACCCGTACCCGGTCCAATATCTCACGGTTTATATGGGTGAACCCGCGGGCACCCGTATTTGCTGGTCACTATTCACTATTCAGTTCACTAATGAATTTGAATCCCTAAGTTTTTATCATGCATTCACGCTCACGCCTCTCACAGTCTCACTCTCATCTCATCTCTGATCTCTCAGTCTCATATCGCGGTTGCATCTCATCTCTCAGACTCTCAGTAACTCAAATCTCTCCTGCCTCTCAATCTCTCATTAATCATCAGTCTTCTTCGTGCCTAAAGTTCAACTCCCTGTCTTGGTGTCTCCCTCTTCGTCAGTTCGTCACTTCGTCAGTTCGTCACTCGTCCGTCATTCCCATTCCTAGTTCGGCAGTACCACAGTCGCCGGTCGCCATCACTCATCCTCGTCGGCTGGTAATGAATCCCTAACCCCTAATTTTCTGTGTTTGTTTTTGTTTTTTTGATAGATTTTGTGTGAGCTTTCCTTGTACGTCGATTTGTGTCGTTGAGTGTGTTTGTGTTGGGTTCCCCTGGTTGATGGGTTTTGCAAGTGGGGTTTACTTAAATGTATAAGGGATGTATACTGGAATCAATTATTATCGGTTATGTGTATTTGCTAGTCACTGAAATTTATATTACCAAAACTGTTTTTCCTTAAAAATGTTGACTGATGTCTTTGCACAAATTTTTTAAATGATTAGCTTTGAAAGATATGAAATACTTTCACTTATTTGACTCAGTTTTAATCTAGTTTGAGTTGTTTGGATGGAGACAAAATGAGAGGTAGTGAAGAACAACCAAATGAGCATGAATGGCTAATAAGAATTAAGAGATAGCAGGAAGAAAAGTGAACGCCCCAAATCCGGTTTGAAAAACTTTTAATGATATGAAATACTTTCAATAATTGTACTTACTTTTGATATATATTTGAGTTGTTTAGACTGAGAGAAAATGAGAAAGTGATAGCAAATTATAATTTCTACTTTAGTTTTATTGTTTGACTTGTTTGGATGGAAAGAAACGTGAGAAAATGAGAATTTTATTTATTCTTAATCTGTTTGAGTTATTTTGACGGAGAGAAAATTTGAGAAAGTGGAAGAAAATAAGAATTTTACTTGGTTTTAATCTTCTTTGAGTTGTTTGGGTAGAGAAAATTGGGTAGAAAGAAAATGTGAGAAAGTGAGAGAAAATTGGAATTTAATTTAGTTCTAATCTAGTTTGAGTTGTTTGGACAGAGAGCAAATGTGAAAAAGTGAGAAAATTATAATTGTACTTAGTTTTAATCTGGTTTTAGTTGTTGGGAGAGGAAATGTGAAAACGTGAGAATAAATTAGATACAATTTGGTTTGAGTTGTTTGGGCAGAGAGGAAATTTACGAAATTGCAAGAAATCTGAGAGTTCAGGGAATTGAGAGAATCAGAAACTTTTCTAGTGGCTTCCATTTAATTTATTTGTTTGGAATGAATTGAATCGTCAATTACATGAGTATTTTTTATGCTCAAGTATTTGGGAAGAAGCTTTTGTATTGGCTACCATTTGAGGTGGCATTCCTAAATTATTGTTCTTACAAGTTTATTTGGATTAGTTAAAATTGTGAAATTTCTTGATTTCATTTATTGCAGCGGATATTGTGTTCGATTATCGGCAGAAGGTGACGAGGTCGTTTGATTATCTTCAAGGAGATTATTACATAGCTCCATTGTTCATGGTAAGTTTTTCTACTGTCTTTAGTGTAGTTGCTAATGATGGTTTACGTGGATTTTTTTATTTATTTTTCTCAAAATGAGCCATGAATGCCATGCTACCCTAGAATTTAACTATTTTGTCTTGCTGATTTTTTGAATTGATTATGTTAGCTGGGTTCATGTTTTTCGTTGTTTTTTTATTTCTATTGGTGTGTTTTTTAGTATGTTTTTAACAGTCTTTTCGATAAATAGTTTATATGCTTTCTTTTCTTTTTGGTTGAAGACCGAGTGAAGAATTTGGCATGAATTGTTGTCTCTAAATTTTTTATGTTTGGCTAATTTATTTAACCTCTAATTTTCCACCTTTATCAGGGCTTTCTAAGCTGAAGGAGTTACAAATTTCTAACTCATTACATATTGAAGTCATTACAGATTTAATTGCTGCAGGACTCCAATTAGGCTGAACACTCACTCCTGGAACTGTGATATCAAGCTGACCATATGTACAAATCTAATTATTATGCCATTCAGATGGCTCAAGATCTATGTTTAAGGAAACTGAGTTGCCAATTATACCTTAAGTATCTCTGGGGTTACTTTATTGGGTCCCTTTGATGAAAAAGCTACCATGAAGGGAGCTGGCTTTGTTCCAAGTTTTGTGGTTGCACGAGTAATGTAACCAACAGGATTCTTGTTAGGGAAAAAAATTATCAAGTTTGTTAAATGTAGTACTGATTGCAAATGCTACGGCTAGGTATGCTTGTTTTCTTACTTGGTTGAATTGATGTAACGATATATAGACACACCATTATTGGTTGTATTATATGTTATTGTTTGTTTATGTGTTATTTGTTTATTTTGGTTCCTATTTGTTTATATTCTTAATTGAATTGAATTTAGAGTAGTTGATTTAGGGGTGTAAATGTAAAAAATTAAAACTGTTGGAATTTTGGGGGTGTAATTATCATAATTGAAAACTATTAGGGTGAAACGTAAAAACTAAAATCTGGAGAGAGAAAAAACGGGTCCAGTCGCGGGTCCACCCGTACCCGTATAGGGTAAGGCACGGGTCCAAAATATTGGACCCATATATATCGACCCGTATAAGGGCCCGTACCCGTTTGACCCGTATAAGGGCCCGTACCCGTTTGACCCGGCCCGTACCTGGCCCACCCACCTGTTTTGCTAGGTCTAACCATTACTAAGTTTTTGTACTTGTTGTTTTAGTATATGTAAAGACTTATATGTTATAAGTAAAGAAAAAATTTAGGCCCAACTATTTTCATATGTTAATTATGTATGTTTTCATTATATATGTGATAAAGTATACTAGTAGAAAGAAGTCATTACAATGCTCATGAAGGAATGCTTTTGCTATGTTTTGCATTTTTGTTGTATAATAACATCAAATGGTTTTTGGTTTATGGATGTTGAAGTAAATATGTTTTAATAAACCTAGTATGACCATTTCCTTGTCAAATGAATGAAAAAGGTTAAATGATATTATATACTTATGATAATAACTCCGTAGGAAGCTAAATTCCTTGAATCATTTTATGGATATGGGATGTTTAATATCATGCTTTAAAAAAAAAAAAAAAAAAAAAACAGACAAAAGTATAGGTTTTAAAACAAACTCATTTCCTAGCGTGTCTTTTCTAGGTTCTCAATGACCAAGTGATACTTAGGAAATACCCGGCTAGGGAGGGGTTTTACAGTAATTACAGTTGTAATGCGAAGTTCTCAAGAGTGGGAACTACGAGGTCTAAAGGTGTAATGTCTATCCCTTGTGAGAGAGTTGACCTTTGTTTAAATAGCGATTACGGGATCTTCAAATCTTGGTAGGACTGAGAGTCCTTGGAGTTGAGGTTTTGTAAAAAAGGAGAACCTTTGGCTCCCCTACCTCAGTAGGAAAGAGAGTCCCAACGTGTCTAAGACACATATCTTAGACAAATTAGTAGTGATGGACCTCTTTAGTAGAGTTCGGATAGTACCCAGGTACGTAGGTGACCTTGTGCTCCAAGTGGATCCTAAGTCCAGAAGGAAGTCTAAGATCAGAGGGCTTGGGCCCAGATAACCTGGCGGTGAGGCCTAAGCGAATTGGGCCTCTGCTGATTGCATATAGATGGTGGGCAGCTAGGTAGGTGAGCTGAATGAACCTGATATGTAAACTTTGTTACGGGCCTAGTCGGAATTGGGCTTTAGCTTCCAGCTTTGTTGAAGGTGTCTTCATCTTTGGGCATATTTGGGCCGAGGATATTTTTTGGCCCTAATAGTTTGCCCCCTACTCTCTAAGTTAAGGAGTGCTTAGCTTAGAGAGTAGACATTGCGTGGAGGTGTACCTAGTTGACCTTCGTGACCGACCGGTTGAGCATGTATCCGTGCTACTATTCTATTCGTGGGAACGAATAATATAACGCTTGTTGTAGGTGATTCACTTAGTACACCGGGCCGAGAAGGTGGAGGCGAAGCGCCACCATACTTTCAGTTGACGTGTCTTAAACGAGTGAGAGTAGAGACGACCATGGAGAGCTCGTCCAATGCGTAGGACTAAGTGAGGGATGTGAGGCACATCCTGTGAAGGTGTTTTCACTCGGTGTGTCGCACCGAGTGGGAGGATGTGAAGTACCATTTAAAGTTGCCCGACCTCGGTGCGTTGAACCGAGCGAGAAAAGTCATGAGTGCTTGTATCACTCGGCGCGTCGCGCCATTTGATATGTTGCGAACTGGTTGTTTGGGGCTTCCTATTCGGCCGAATAGGCTGGGCAAATGGACACGATGTATCAAAAGGTGTCTGGACTGGTTAGTAATGGGATGAATCATTTGGGCTTATTAGAGATGCAGTCGCCTAGTCGGGTGGGACGAATGATGATGCTATGGCAGACGCAACCCTCATACTTCTAGGTATATGCATTCTAGGACTCAGTGACACATGTAGGGTCAGGATTTCAACCTGTTTTGGGCGAAAATTTGAAAAGTCGAGTCGCTTAGGGCAAAACGAGTTTTGCCACATGGAACTGTCGAAGGGACAATCATTAAATACAGTCCGTGAGCACCTTTGGGGTATCTCGTCTTTCTCACCAAAAACTGGAGAGTTTCTTCGCAGTATTTCGCAGGGGTCAGAATTTTAGGGATTTTTTGGTGTTTTTTCACGGTAACTGCTTATTTTGGGTCTTCTTTTTCCGATATCCGAGTTTACTACTATTTTTGGTTGGTTTCTAGGATAGTTTTTTGTGCTGTTTTAAGGTGGTTTTGAGTGTATAGAGAAAAGAAGAAAAAAGGTTTTCAGGTTTTTCTTGGGTTTGTTTGTGAAGGGAGTGTTTTAATTTAGAAGTTTTATTGTGGTTTGCGTTTCTGGTGAAGTGGAGTTGTGTTTGTATTTGGATTTCTTGAGAGATTTGGAGTGATTTGAGTGGGTTTTGCTTTGTTTTTGGTGGGCATGGAGTATGTTAGATTGATTTTTGGTGTGTTTGGGTTTTTGACAAAGGTAGAAGACAAACCCAAGTTATAGGGTGTTTTGGTTCAGCTCGTCTTGGTTTGCTTGACCGAGTCAAGTGAAGTGGCCTGTGTGAAGTTTGGTTGTCAACAAGGGTTTGGTTAAATAGGTCACTCGGTCCTCCAAACAGAGTGGTGAAATAACTGCACGATTGGTTCTAAGTAAATAGGCATTCGACTGCCCAGACTGACCCGAAGGTCACCTAGAGGTTGGAGAGCTACTGTTTGAGAACTAGTCGGTTGGTAGTTCTGGGCGAGTGGGGCTTCCAGAACAAGGTTCAAGTTTGAATTGAAAGCCAGTCGGTCGCTGTGGTCGAGTGGACTAAGTCTTTCAATGTCGTAGTTAGAGTCAAGCGACTCGAGTGTGGCGGAGATGGAAGTTAGGAACGAGTATGATAATGTCCCAACAATGGTGATGATGCCCGAAGGTGGGGGCATTCCGGTTGGTATACCAAAGAGGGTGAATGTGGCCACCACTGGGCTGAGTGACGCCACCCCGAGTGACGGTGAGTCGGACAGGCAAGGGAGGAGTGGGGAAGACTCCGATAAAGTTGATGATTATGAGAGTTCGCCTTCCACCAATAGTGGCTCCGAGGACGAGCTGAGTCAGCCTGATAGCGGAATATTAAGTAGGGATTACTCGCTTTTGTTGAAGGAGAGTGATGTGTGGCAGATCCAGACGATGTATCACATCCCATAGTCTATTGAAATCAGGATGCTGAGGTCGTATGAGCGGGTTGACTGGGAGGCAAAAGGTTGGGTGAGCGCCTATGGGAAATAGTTTCATGACGGGCTAAGGCTTCCCATCCCTCCTCTTGTTTGGGAGGTCTTGAACCATTTCATGATTGCACTGACCTAGATTATGCCGAACGGGTGAAGGTTGTTGATGGCTCTGGAGGACCTCTGTGTCTGGAATCAGATGATGTTTGGGCTACACGAGCTGTTATACTCGTATTTCCTAAAGGAAAATGACAAGGATCAAGGCAGATACCTGATCAACCGTAGGCATGATCGGGCTCACCTCGTGATCGACCTCTGGTCAAGTGATAAAAATTGGAAGGAGTGGTTCTTCTTCATGAGGGGTGAAGCGGTCTTCGGGGAGAGAGGTCAGGGCGAGATCCTGTACACCTGGCGAGTGACTGGTGAGAAACTTTGTTTTTACCCACGTTTTGATTACTAAAATCTTATTGTGTTTCCTCTTTGCAGATCTTGAATCCAATCGTGCCAGACAGAGTGGGGATGTAAACCCCGCGTTGTTATTCCGATGCCTTAAGGTATGAAATTTACCTTTTCAATTAATTTTCTTTTTTTGAATGGAAGGGTAGAATGGTCAATTTACATGTATTTCGAGATGTGGTCATTATAAAGTGTAAGGGGTGATGTCATTGAAGAGAAATGAGGGTAGAATGGTCATAGAGTTGATTGATATGGTTAAATGGCGTAAACGGTAACCAAGGGTATAATGGTCTTTTCATACAAATCCATATGAATTAAGTATCCATAAGGTAAATTAGTCATTTACCTCATGGGATTGCTTAATTGCTAAGTGTTTTAAAGAAGTCAAATGACATTAAATAAGTGTTAATCATTATGTTGTAGTAGAAATGACCAAAATGCCCTTATATGCAAAATTTATACCAAATGACCCATATCTCTGACTTTGATGGCCAATCCCATTTGGGAATTAAAAAAAATGAAATATTTATAAGATATTTTCTTGGTTAATTCAGCCAACACTCTTAGAACATCAAACTCTCTTCTTCAAGTCTCATTCTCCTCCATTAAAAGCTTAAATTCAAGCTCTCTCTCTCAAATTTTCAGAGGATTTCAAGTTGAATTTCAAAGGAGATCACCATCCACATTTAAAGAACTTCAATTTCAGGGTTTAATGTGAGTTTCAAAACCCTAGTTTGTTGTAATTTTTAGTTAAAAGAGAAATTCATAAGTGGTTATGCGTGTAAGGTAGAAAGGGTGAACATTTGAAGCTAAAGAGGAGTGTCTTTGTACTTTGAATACTAAGGTAAGGAAAAAATCTCCCTTATGACTACAATTGATAACACCTAGGGTTTATGAAACTTACATTTATTTATGTTAATATGAGTGTGATGCTATGTTTTGGTTATGGATTGTTTAAATGGGTGTGTTGATTGGTGTATGTGTGCATATGGAGGATGATTATGCCAATTAAGAGATTTGTAGTTGGACGATATTTTGTCACTTTTTGGTTCTGTAAAAAGGGAGGTTTTTATGGCCTTTTATACTTAGAATGATATGGTAAATGATATGAATGTGCAAATGAAGGTGACATGGTTAAAATGAATAGAATTCGGATTTGGCTTTTTAAGAGTTATGCTATACATGTTTCAGTGAATCAGTCATAACTGAAGTTATAGAAGTCTGATTGAGTTGATTCTTGAATTATTAAAAATTTTAGAAATAGACCTAAAACTTTTATGTTTTAGCCAAAAATTAATTCGAATTGGAAGATGAGGGAAAAGTTTCTTGAAAAGTGACGAACTATATGGCATCCACCTTCTTAATGGAAATTCCCATTTTTTTTTTTAATTCTAATAAACCCTTGAATAATCTTACTATTGAAATTCCTTGTGTTATATAAGAAATCAAATGAATTAAGTTAAGGAATTTAGTAGGAGAATATTCATGTCATAGAGTTTTGCTAAATTGATTGATGAGTTGTGCAATTGGCTAAGGGTACATGTTAAATGAATGAATAGTATGATTGAGCATGGGTGATGTTATTCCATATGTTTGCATTCATAATGGTAATGCATATAGTTTATTTAGTTGACTTATGAAAAAATTTATGAAATGTTAAAGAATGAATTCCATGAGTCTCTTGAGGTATAAACTAAGATAAGAGGAATGAAATTCTTACGGAAACCATGAGTCCTTTGAGGTGATGACCAAGAACAAGGTAATGGTTCAAATGAATCCGATCGGATAATAAATACTAATGAAAACATCAAGTACAAAGACAAAAGAAATGGGCATGCCATGATTATGAATATTGCATAAGTCATATATGTTCTATGTTATTTTATGTATGGTTATGTTATGACTTATGTTTATGAGAAAAGTCCAAAGTGTATGACATGTTTTATGAACTTGTTAATGTCAATGAATGAAGGTCATATCTTGTAGGTAGGTAAGGTCCTAAGTAATATACTTGTATAATGAACCTTAATAGTTTATAAATAGCCATATTCCCTTACTGAGCAATTAACGCTCACCCCACGAAATGTTTTAAAATGTTTTGCAGGTAAGGATTAAGGCATGAAGTTGGGAGAGGATTCCAAGGGACACTATGACCATGAAGGGATGTTTTAATTATGACTATTAAATGGTTTTGCTAGTATTTAGTGTAGTAATTATGTTTATATCTCATAATGTAGTAAATATGTGCATGTTATAATGGAGTATATATGTT
Source organism: Pistacia vera (assembly GCF_008641045.1). Taxonomy (NCBI): domain Eukaryota; kingdom Viridiplantae; phylum Streptophyta; class Magnoliopsida; order Sapindales; family Anacardiaceae; genus Pistacia; species Pistacia vera. Next base: position 56,046 of record NW_022196255.1, on the reverse strand, counting down.
TGTGTTAATAAAGGAAATCAAATTGTAAGAAAAAAAATTGTAAAAGTTTGTATGTTCTAGTAAGTATTACTATGGATTTCATAATTTACTCTAAGAAAGGAAACTATATTATTTGACTTGTACAATGAACTTGTTATAGTTAAAAAAAAAAAAAAATTATATGTTTTTAAACTACAAGTTTATTCTTTAAATAGGATTTTAAAATAAACTTCTTTCCTAGGCGTGCGTTTTCTAGGTTTTCAATGGCCAAGAGATACTAAGGAAATACCCGGCTAGGGAAGGGTTTTACAGGGGACGACTTGGACATGCAGACCCCAAAGCTTCTCGCTATTCCAAAAGCGTAGAAGGATTAGCGGGTTGTGTTGGAGGAGGCGAACCTGAGGACGAGTCACCTTTGGGACAGAGTGGGTGCGATCCAATGAGGTATCCCCTTCCCTTCGCTGAAGCAAACTTGGAGTGTACTGCTCATCTGCAACTGCAATCATATTTTTTCTAGTAAGTCGAGGCTGAACCCAATAACTGTTGAAGAGTTTACGATTGCAGAGAAGCTTATAAAGAAGTTGACTGTCTTAAGCGCAAGTGAGTCTATCGGGAGACGTCGTGAGAAGCGGAAGTGAGACTTTTCAGCCAAAGAGGAGAGATGGGTGGAGGATGTGGTTGTGACTCCACTAGGTCGGGCACTTGCATCGGGGCTGGGTCATCCAAGACTATGGTCTTGGATGAGGAGACTGAGATGCTTCCTTTTAGCATCCCAGCTTCCGCATTGACCTATTCGGATGCGGCATCCATGAGCAAGTTGGCTAACTTATTCCTGTTCCTAACAGACAAGAGTTGTTTGAACCAGATGGGTCGCGGACGCTAACTAGGGGGTTTCATGCGCTTTCCATGTATGAGCCTGATTTTTTCCTTACTGTGTTTACAGTGATTGTATACTGATCAAGTCGTTTTGTCATGTAGGCTTTCACCAGCAGCCTGCACCTTAGGAAATCCATAATGTCGCGGGAGAAGAGGATACATGATGTATCCAAATCCAATGCCAATCTGTAACACAAAGAGGTGGTGGCCTAGAAAGCCGAGCGAGAGAGCCAACAGTGATTGAGGGAGGTCGAGGCCAAGCTGGATTGATTGAGGAGGGAGCTAGCAAAGAAGTATGCAGAGGTCGAGTCCCTGAGGGAGCAGTGCCTCAGTATTGCCGCTGAAGTACAAGGTCGGGAACACTTCCTACTAGAAATTGGATGAGGACATCCAGCTCTTACTAGAGATGGAGGAGGAGGAGACTACTGGTCACGCAAATTATGTGGAGGAGCGGGTCGATGATCAGATATTTAACCTTGCTAGCCACCTGGGGCGATCAGTTACAGAGGATGCTAGCAACTAGGCTGTAGGGGCGACCGTTGGGGTCAGTGATAGGGTGACTAAATCGGAGATGGGTGAGACGACTCGCAAGATGTGGGCCATGATGCCCTTTAGGTTTATTTTTCTTTCCTCATGTATTTTTGGGGCTTGCGATGTCCTTTCATGGCGTGTGTGCCTTTCTTGTACTCGATACTTAGCTGCCTGAGGCTCTTTTGTTTATCTTATATTTAGCCGTTAAGGGCTTTGTGTTTCTGCTTGTGTTTCCATTTTACTGCTTTTTTTGTGGATGGATGAGTTGATTGCTTGATTTCTTGTAAATGTATGGGGGTTGAACCGACTACTTGTGTTGTGATGTAGATGAGGCCAAGTGGCTGAGTCGCCAGTGTTGTGGCGGTGTGTTGGTATAGTCGGTCGGATGAGTAAGCCATTGAGTTGCTAGGTCAGTTTGGGCTGTCCAGTGGTGTAAGTCGATAAATCGGTCTGGGCTGATTGAAGGTGTAAGTCTATGAATCGGTGGCGGCCGATTGAAGGTGTAAGCTACTCTATCGTTGAATAGTTCTTTTATTGAATTCAAGCCATGAGGCCGATTGACGGTGAAGGATGTGGACAGGCCCATTCATCATTTAAAAAAAAAACAAAAACAAGAAAACAGAAATGTCGATGAGAAAGTCTGACTAAAAATAGTAACGTTTGAGATGGATATGTATTGTCCACACGGAGGTATGTAATTTAATTTATGTTTTTATAGCCCTTAGTTAATTTTTGCTAAAGTTATTTTGAGAAAATGTGAAGAAAATGCCTTAAACTTGCATTAAGGGTAAAATGGCCTTTTCACTCAAAATTTGTTGAAAAGGTGGGGAGTGAAAAGAGAAAGAATTTCATGTAAAATGCAATAAAAATGAGGGCATTATGGTAATTGACTAAGGGACATAGATGGAATTTCTAAGAAAGTGTAAGGACAAAATGGGAAAGTATGTTTATAAAATAAGATATTAAGGGTTTGAAACCCTTATTTCTCTCCTTCCACTGCCACTCTCCTTCTCAATTTTCTCTCAAATTTTCACTCAATTTTCCAAGGATTTTGAGGGCTTTTGAGTGGAACTTAATAAGGTTTTGATCCTAAGCAACAAGAGGTAAAAATTCTTGCTTTATATATATGATTTATTTGTGTAGAAGGTGAATTCTTATTAAGTTTATGCTTAGGGTTAAGAGAAGGTTTGAATCCAACAAGAGTAGAAAGCTTTAATGGAGACTACTCGAGAGCTTTAGTGGAGACTACTCAAGTATAAGGTAAGTAAATTCCACTGAAACTCCAACTCAAGTTAAGGTTTTAAGAAATCAATTGAGTAGAGATTTCTTTAAGCATGTATATGTTATGATTGTTGAGAAATTGAGATGAAATTGATAATTATTTATGCTTGTTGTTGGATATATTTGAGTATGAGAAGTGTTTTTGATTGTATGATGATGGGTTGAAATTCGGTTGAAATTGGAAGAGTTTAAGAAAATTTTTGGTAGTGTTTTGCCGTGTAGGGATTGTGATGATACATGGGAGTTTTCTCTCATTTTGGATGGTTTAAGAAACAAATAGAATGATATTTAAAGTAGAATTTGTATATGCACATTTATTGTTTGATGAAATGTCTAAGAGAAGTATGAGTATGAGTAGAAACCTTAATTTTATGCAACATTGCATAATTGCATGTCATGAGTGCATTTAAGTAAGAATTCTAAGCATGAGTCATCCATATGCATATATTTGTATATGTGTAATAACTTAAGAAAGATAAAGAAGTTTAAGAATAAAGAGAAAGAAAGAATAAACACTAAAGAATTAAAGAAAGAAAAGCATTAAAGAAGAGAAAAGAATAAGTTGTGCGATGGGGAACCGTGAGTGCTAAGAAGAAATTCCCACATACACGCCACCTTAATTGAGTGGCATAAGAAGAAAAAGAATTGTACGACTGTAAGAGTGTATGTGGATGAGAGTTGTACCAAGAAGAATTCCTACATGCACGCCACCTTAATTGAGTGGTCTAAGAAGAAAGAAAGAATTTGTTGTTAGAGTAGATGCCCTAGAGCCAATCAATTATTGTAGAATTGACTCTTTGAAATAATGTTCATTAATCAATAAAAGGCATTTTATTCTATATCGCGTAAATCATTATTATTGCAATATGTATTGATATATGTCCTTAGAATGGTAGAGCCGTGACGAGGGTATCAAGTGTTTCAAATCTTGATAGTGAGAACCCTATGAGCACATATGGTGGCCATTCTAGAAACGTCCGTAGCCCCAGTATTATTCTGAACTAAGGGCACAGATAATACGGTAAGGCTATCATAGTGTTGAATGACCCTGTCGAAAGGCAGTGACTGATCTCACTTGTCAAGGTTGTTTGGTGACAACCTGGTGCAACACCTGGTTGTTTTGTTATAGGCGATTACACCACGCAAGATTCACTGGCCTGACCCACCAGAGGATTCCATATGGATGGTAACCCCAGTGTCTATGAACAAATCCTCTAACGAATGGTGGTGCATGTGATCCTTAGACTTGAGATCACCGGAGCGCCTTGTGCACCGATTGTGTAGTTTGACACTAGCCTAACGCAGTTCTTTTCAGAGCTGTCAATACGGTGGTGTTGGCTGCATCAAGAGTTGTATCAAGACATGGTGGATTGACAGAGGATTCATCACTCCCGGGTACGGGAGAAAGTTATCTCACGGCGCAATTCAGTATTGGAATGACACTAAAACTGTGGCCACAGTGGTTGAGTTGTTGCTCTATCCAGTTTTAATACGGTCATTTCCAGAAACTGAATAAATAATCGAGAGTAACCGAAGGTTGACACTATTTCTATGCCTTCGTCGTCGAGATAACGTATGATGAAAGGATCGAATTGCACGGTAACCATACGTTGACAGGTAGCTACTTTCTGAATCCGAATCTATCGGGTGGCCATGATGCCTTGCTAGGGGCCAATCTTGGTCTGTGTATTAGTGAGACGATTAATTGGTGTTAATCGCAATACTGTACACTGCCGATATGATGAGGAGCCTAAGGGTCACACACATAGAAGACAATTTAAGATGTAAGAAGAAAGAAGGGCGTTTTCTTCTTTTAAGCAAAGGGTATTTTGGTAATTTCACAGTGCAATTAAATTTGCTGAGGTCGTACCCTTTTTAATTTGTTAGAAAAATTAATAAGTGAATTACGTTAAATATGTGTTCACACATATTAAATTTACTATCATTATTGTTAATGTTATATATATATATATATATATTATATATATATAATAATATATATATATATATATATATATTATATATATATATATATATATATATATATATATATTATTGATTTTAATGAGATAATGTGAGAAATTAAAATAAATCAAATTGGGAGTGTTTGGCAACATGGGGCGTTTGGGTTGGAGCCCAGCCTTCCGTATGGGATTAGGCAAATTGTTTTTAAGTATAAAAGGAAAAGTGTGTGATTTTTTAATTAAGGGTTTTTCTCTTTTGAAAACAAAACACACAGCCCCAATTTTTGCTCTCCCACGCAGTAACACCAAGAGCCTAAAAATCAATTCAATGGATTTTTGCTTTTCTTCTTAACCTGAAGCCAAAGAGGATCTAGCAAATCCCTCTTTAGTTCTTTTAAGATTGTCTTCGTGTGGACTACGCAGGTTTGATCCTACACTTGGATCGGTAGCAAAACGTTCGACGACAAATTTGGAGGAGCCTTCAATGTGCGTTTGTTTCTCTTAACTCATGTTGTATATTTATGCAGATTTTATTTAATATAAATTGTTAAAATCATACCCTTGATCTTGGCTCATGTTTCTCTTAACTCATGTTGTATATTTATGCAGATTTTATTTAATATAAATTGTTAAAATCATACCCTTGATCTTGGCTCATGTAAACGATCCTGTTATTTTATTTTTCGTTTCCGCCGCGTATACGGGACCGTTTACTAACATTTGTATGGTCTGCAAGAGTGCATGTAGATGAGGACTGTACTCACTCACACGGCTAAGGTTCCAAATCTATGCATCAACCAAGACCGATCGGCAAAGAATAAGAAAGAAAAGAATAAGAAAGAATAAGAACAAGAAAAGAAAGAATAAGAAAGAACAAGAAAAGAAAGAATAAGAAAGAACAAGAAAAGAAAGAATAAGAAAGAACAAGAGTAAGAAAGAAAAGAGAAGCTTGAGCAAGCAAGATAAGAAAGAAAAGAAATAGAAAGAAGAAAGAAAATGCATTTCTATGCAGTATCGCACATGCATTTCATTCATACATATTACCATGTATTCCACCATGGTTAGAAAGAATAGAAAGAAAAGGAAGAATAGAAAGAATAGAGAGAAGGAAAGAACAGCGAGAATTAGGAAGAAAGAAAGAACAGTAAGAATTAGAAACGGAGAAAGAAAAGAGAAAGAACTAAGAATGAAAGAAAGAAGAAAAGAATTAAGTAAGGAAGGAATCAAAGAAGGAGAAGAGTTAAGAGATTTACTTACTAAGCAATTTTATGCTCACCTCGTTGTTTTTCCATGTTTTTGTAGGAAATAGGTGACCAGCGGTCGGAACGGAGTCGTCAAGCGGAGAGGATTGGCATTACTATCTACCGTTGCTAAGTTTTTGTACTTGTTATTTTAGTATATGTAAAGCATTATATTTTATAAGTAAAGAAAAATTTGGGCCCAACTAATTTTCATAGACTAAGTATGTATGTTTTTTTTGTATATGTTCTAAAGTATACTAGTAGAAAGAAGTTATTACAGGATTGCATTCCAACTGTTGCTAATGTCCTTGCCCTCGGGGGTTTGGAGTTTGTAAGCGTCATTCCCTACTTCCTTTGCGATCTTGTAGGGACCCTCCCAGGTAGGGCCAAGCTTGCCAGAGTTGATCTCCCTAGTGTTTTGAAAGACTTTGTGGAGGACCTAGTCGCTTAGTTTGAAAGTTCTTATTCGAACATTACGGTTGTATTGTCGAGCGGTCTACTGCTGGTAGACTGTGTTACGGATGTTCACCTGCTCACGTACTTCGTTGACTATGTCCAAGTTGTAAAAAAGGTTCTGGCTGTTAGTTTCTTTGTCTAACCATTGGAGTCTGGTTGAGGGGACCGATACTTCGGTTGGGATGACTACTTCGGATCCATATATGAGAGAGAAAGGAGTTTTGTCCGTGGACGAGCGGGTTGTTGTCCGGTAGGACCAGAGGACCCTAGGTAGTTCGTCTACCCATGCGCCCTTGGCTTTCTGGAGGCGCTTCTTTAAAGTCTAAATGATTGTTTTATTCAATGATTTAGCCTGGCCGTTTGACTGGGGGTTGCGGGGGTTAGAGAAGTTGAGCTTGATCCCCCACATATCGTAGAAGTCTCTAAAGCCTGAACTGATGAATTGAGATCCATTATCGGTGACTATTTCTTTCGGTGTCCCAAATCTGCAGATGAAGTGTTTCCAGATGAAGGCTTTTACCTCTCGGTCTCTAACTTGTGCGAGTGCTTCGGCTTCAATCCATTAGTAAAGTAGTCGGTGACTGCCAACATGAAGACCCGCTGTCCGGGCGCGGTAGAGAGTTTTTCGACTATATCCATTCCCCACTTCATGAATGGCCAAGGTGTAAGAGTGGAGTTTAGTCGCTTAGGTGAAAGGTGTGAGACGTGGGTGAACCTCTGACAGTTGTCGCATTTCTTCACATAGGCTGCTAAGTCGGTGCGTATGGTTGGCTAATAGTGGCCAGCGGTGATCACCTAGTGGGCAAGGTTGCATCCTCCTGCATGGTTTCCACATTCGCCTTCATGGAGCTCGGCGAGAACCTGCTTGGCTTTTCTTAGGCTTATGCCCTTAAGGTAGGGGCCAGAGAACGACTTCCTAAGGAGTTGGCCCTTGTATGTGGTGAATATTGTAGCTTTCACTCTTAGGCGGTGTGCTTCACTCTTATCGGCTAGGAGTTCATTATGTTCCAAGTATTTGAGTATTGGGGTCATCCAAGAGTCGGTCAGTTCGACGTCCATTACTTTTTTAGGCAACTTGTTTGTTGGGTGTTCCTTCCAGTCGGTTGGCCATTGGAGGAGCAACAGTGGGATTGACGATTGGGAAGAGCCTTGAAGGGCTAAGCCGAGGTTGGCAAGGGCATCGGTATGGGTGTTCTTCGCTCTTGGGACTTGGGTGATGGAGAATTCTTCGAAGGCGGTTTGCATTTCTTTGACCAAGTTCAAGTAGGTTGTCATCTTCGAGTCGCGGGCTTGGAAAGTGCCTTGTAGCTGGTTGACTACAAGTTGAGAGTCAGATTTTATCTCCAGCTTCCTTACTCCGATCTTTTTGGCTAGAGAGAGTCTAGTGATGAGAGCTTTGTATTCGGCTTCATTGTTTGTGCACTTGAACCCATATCGTATGGCCCATTGGATTTATCCCCTTTTGGTGTAATAAGTACAACACCGAGCCCGCTTCCACTCACGTTGTTTGAGCCATCTATTGAGAGAGTCCACTTCGAAGGCGATCCGCTATTCATGCACAATAACTCCTTTTCCGCCTGAATGGTGGTGTTCGAGGTAAAATCAACAATGAAGTCTGCTAGTGCTTGGAATTTGAGGGCGGTGCGTGGTTAGAAAAATATATCTAACTCACTAAACTCTACTGTCCATTGTGTGAGTCGGCCTGATAACTCTAACTTATAGAGTATCTTCTTGAGTGGGAAGGAAGTGAGTACGACTATAGAGTGGCATTGAAAGTAAAGTCTGGGCTTCCTGGATGCATGGATGAGGGCGAGCACCAGTTTCTCCAACTGATTGTATCGTGTCTCAGTATCGAGGAGTGATTTGCTTACATAGTAAATCGGTAGCTGCTTCACATTGTCCGCCCAGACTAACACTACTGAGATGGCTGTCTCCGAGACCGCCAAGTAGGTGTAAAGTTTTTCCCTAACCACGGGCTTGGAAAAGAGTAGCGGAGAGGTTAGGTACCTCTTTAACTGTTGCAGAGCCTCCTCGCAGGTGAGGGTCCACTCAAATTTCTTGGATTTCTAGAGTGTGGCGAAGAAATGGTGGCACTTGTTAGCGAATCTGGAGATGAAGCGGCTCAAGGCAACTACTCACCCCGCGAGGCGCTGGACGTCTTTGATGCAAGCTGGTGATGGTATGTTGAGGATCGCTTAGATTTGGTCAGGGTTAGCTTCTATCCCACGCTGAGTTACCATGTATCCTAAGAATTTTCCTAACGAGAACTCGAACAAGCATTTGGCTGGATTCAACTTCATGTTGTATTTCCTTAGGATGACGAACGATTGGTTGAGGTGGTCGAGGTGTTGCTCGACCATGAAAGACTTAACGAGCATGTCGTCGATGTATACTTCCATGGTGTCTCCGAGATGTTCGGCAAACATTCTGTTGACTAGTCGCTGATAGGTGGCCCCGACGTTCTTGAGACCAAATGGCATTACTTTGTAGCAGTATGTCCCCTCTCTATGATGAAGGCTATTTTCTCCTGATCATCCAGGTGCATCAAAATCTGGTTGTACCCTGAGAAGGCATCCATAAAGCTTAGGAGTTCATGACCTGCTGTCGCATCGACCATCATGTTGATACGTGGGAGCGGGAAGGAATCCTTGGGGCATGCTTTATTTAAATCTGTGAAATCTATGCAGATCCTCTACTTTCCATACTTGTTTTTCACGACCACAACGTTTGCCAGCTAGTTGGGGTAGTGGACTTCTCTGATCAGCCAGTTATTCAGTAGTTTATCGATCTCCTCATTGACAATCCGGTTGTGTTCTGGTGCGAACTTCCTTCGCCTTTGCTTCACTGGAGGGTGGTTCGGATCTACTTGGAGATGGTGGATGATTGCCTCGGGGCTGACTCATGTCATGTCTGCGTGGGACCAGGGGAAACAGTCTTGGTTTTGTTTGAGGAATTCTATGAGTCACTCTCTTATCTCTGGCCCGAGGCGAGAGCCTATCTAGGTCTTCCGGTCAGGGTGATCCGGGTGTATCTGTACTTCATCCAACTCTTCCATGGATGGTTGTCTGGCCTGGTCGAAGGGGTTGGATGGGACTGTAGTTGCTATGAGGCATGGCCTTTGCTTTTGAATACGTTTTTGTAGCAGTCTCTTGAAGCTTTAGGATAGCCCTTGATTTCTCTTACTTCACATTTTGTTAGAAACCTTATAGTTTGGTGGAAGGTAGATGGAATAGCTTGCATGTTATGGATCCAAGGCTGACCCACGATGATGTTGTATGGAGAGGGACAATCGAGCAATAAGAAAATGGTTTGCTTGTTAACTCTGCTGGTGTAGACAAGCAAGGTAATTTCTCTGATGGTGTACTTCTGCTCGGAACTTAACCCGACTAGTATGGTTGGTCATCTGTTGATGTTTGTTTTATCCAGTCCCATAGCCTTCATTGCTTCAAGGAAGACGATGTTTGCCGAGGATCCCCCGTCTACGAATACTATTTTGACCAAAATGTTGGTGATCCAGAGGGAGATGACCAGAGCATCGTGATGAGGGGCGACAAGGTGACTGGCTCATTATCTTCAAACTGAATTACCTGGTTGGTGTGCAACTAAGGGGACAGATGGATGGATTGGACATCAAGGTGATGGTTGGCTCGGGCGTAGCGTTTGGCCAAGGAATAGCTTACCCCATTAATATTTGACCCTCCAGAGATAATGGAGCAAAACCCCTTTGGTGTAGGTTCCCGTGGAGGGGGAGATGTTTCCTTCGAGCTTCTCTGGCTGACTGTATTCTTCCCTTTATCCGTCAATAGGTCTCGGAGATGTCCCATTTTCCGTAGTGCTGTGACTTCCAACCTTACGGCGATGCAATCCGCACTGTTATGACCATGGTCATCGTGAAATTCATACCACTTAGTCGTGTCCCTCTTCGCTTCGGGATTGAGCTTGGCTGGCCACTTAACGGTATGTCCCGTTCCTTTCATGATTGCCACAACCTGGGCTGGTTCGACGTTAATGTTGTACTTTGGAACTTTGAATTGGTTCGATCTAGATGGTTTGTTGTCGGCTCTAGTTGGTCGACGGTCATATGGTTTTTTGACTCTGTTTAGATTACGGGAGGGGGTTGATAACGGGGCTCAAAAGATCTGGACTCTGACCTTCTATCATTCCGCCTTTGGTGACGGTCATCATATCTGGCATGCCTCATCCGATTCATCTCATATTCCTCCCACCTGATTTGAATCACAGCTCTGGCTAGAGCGTCTTCCATTGTGGTGAAGCTGAGCTTCATCAGGTCTTTGTATAGTTCTCCATCTACGAGGAGACCCTTTTTGAAAGCATCTACCACCATCTCTGGGTTGCAAGATGGGATGGAGATTTTTTCTTTGTTGAATCTGCTAACGTACTCTCTCAGTGGCTCCTCCTTCTTCTAGTAGACTTTGTATAGGTCGGCCAATAGCTTCTCGAGTTTCTTACTGCTAGCATATTATTCAACGAAGGTGTCGGTGAGTTGGGTGAATGAGCTAATTGAATTGTTTGGAAGGTTAGTATACCACTGAAGAGCTAGTCCGGAGAGGCTTGAGCCGAAGCTCTTACACATGCAGGCTTCTCTCATTGTTCAGGGTATTGAGGCGGCAAACATTCGCTGCTTGCATGAGGCTATGTGGCCATCTGGGTTAGTTGTGCCATCACAAGGCTTCATGCTAGGGATGGTGAATTTGTGAGGCATCTCGACCAGCGCGATTGCATCCACAAAGGGTGAATCGGCATAATAGTGAGGCTTGCTCTTTTTGGTTGGGATTGGCACTCCAGGTACACGGCTCATCATTGCCTCTATGTCAGCCAGTCTTTTGGCCAATATATGCTCCATGGGCGAGGCGGAGACCACTAGGTCGTCTTGGTTGACTTGGTTTTTCATATGATTCACACTCGGTGCGTTTCGTTGGGTCAAGTCACGTGGTGTAGCCTGACGAATCATTCCATCATGTGTCGCTTGGTAGCCCGGATCTCCATTCACTCCCTCCGATTGGGTGGCTCCCATTGTGACTGATTGGGTGTTTCGCCCCGCATGGATGGTGAGAGGGGTTATTTTAGAGTCGCTCGGTCGGTGGGGATGGATGGACTCAAGCGGAATGGTTTGAAGGTGAGGGAGCCTGCTTGACCTGCGAGGATGAGTCGAGTCGAGCCGAGTGGGGTTTGGGTAGGGATGGTTGATTAAAGATGAGACGGGATGGCAAGGATGGGTGGCTCTTGTTGTGGTGGGCTCTTTGTTACTTAGATGTCTTGATCTCGTGCTTGAAGCGAGTCGACCGAGAGTGGCTCTATTGGCAACCCCCACTCAATATGATTCAGGGCTGAATCGTCCACTAGTGATGAATAAAGTTGGCGCGACCTCGTATTCGAGATCGTTGGTCTGTGCTCTAGAGTTTGGAGAGGTTGCATGGATAGAATTGATGTACGAAATCGATTGGGTTGTACCTGACAAGGTAGAAGCTCAAGATCATAAAATTGGCTTACCTTCTCTTTTAGAGATTGGTTTTCGACCCTGATGGAGGCGTTTTCAATTCGGATGGAAGTGTTCTCAGCTTCCAATGCGGTCACCTTGTTTGAGTGCTGTTGCATAAGGGTAGTTAGAGCTTCCAGTCTGGCCTTAAGGCTGGGATTAGTGTAATCAGAATTTTCAGCGATAAAGAGTGTCTTTACGAAGTAGAGTCCGAGAGAGGAATGATTTCTAGAGGCCCTACGGTAGGCGCCAAACTATAGATGCAAAAATCTACCTTTTTGAAAATAGGGACTAATCCCGTGAGGTTGAGGCCACTAGCAATCTATTGTACCTGCACACGTGATAAAACAAGCGTGAAGCGGACGAAAAACTCCGGGGTGGTGTTCGCTGTATGCACTCTGACGCTTAAGTCAGCAAGACTAAGTGAGGTTAATTTAGTGAGGTCGGGGAGAGAAAAGGTTACCAGTAGTCTAGTCGGAGACTATAACTACGACTGTAATGCGAAGTTCTCAAGAGTGGGAACTGCGAGGTTTGAAGGTGTAATGTTTGTCCCTTGTGAAAGGGTTGGCCTTTGTTTAAATAGCAATTGCGGGATCTTCAAATCCTAATGGGATTGGGAGTCCTTGGAGTTGAGGTTTTGTGAAAAAGGAGAACCTTTGGCTTCCTTACCTCAGTAGGAAAGGGAGTCCCAGCGTGTCTAAGACACAGATCTTAGAAGAATTAAGGTAGTGATGGACCTCTTTAGTAGAGATCGGATAGTATCAGGGTACGTAGATGACCATAGGCTCCAAGTGGATCCTAAGTCCAAAAGGTGGTCTAGGATCAAAAGGCTTGGGCCCAAATAACCTGGCGATGAGGCCTAAGCGAATTGGGCCTCTGCTGATTGGGTATAGATGGTAGGCAGCTGGGTGGGTGAGCCGAACAGACCTAATATGTAAACTTGGTTGCGGGCCTAGTCGAAATTGGGCTTTGGCTTCCAGCTTTGTTGAAGGTGTCTTCGTTTTTGGGCCTATTTGGGCCAAGGACATTTTTTGGCCCTAACAAAGAGATAAATTATAAATAAAATGCATAGAAATTTGTAATTTATTATTTAAAATTAAAATAGAGAGTGAAATTTGACTCTCTAAATGTAGAGAGTCAAACTCATTCTTTAATTTATATTTAAAGAATAAACAGTGTGTTGAACTTTGTTTCTATGGATAAACTCTTTATAATAAAGAGTTTAGAATATCTCTAAATGACTCTTTATATGACTCAAACTCTTTATTATAAAGAGTTTATCAATAAAAATAAGAGTCTAAGAGCATCTCCGATGATGCTCTTTATTTTGAAGAGTATCTTCATTAATTTTAAAATATAAAGAACACAATTTTTATTCAAATCCAATAGACTCTTTAAATTTAATGAAGATACTCTTTATTTTTAAGAAAGAGACTTGATGGGAGAGAGAATTAATAAATAAAATGTATAGGAACTTGTAGTTTATTAATTAAAATTAGGATAGAGAGTGAAATTTGACTCTCTAAATGTGGAGCGTTAAACTCACTCTCTAATTTATATTTTAAAGATAAAGAGTATAGTGGATTCTTGTTTTTATGGATAAACTCTTTATAATAAAGAGTTTAGGTCATTTAGAGATGCTTTTACTCTTTATTCTTTAAATATAAATTAAAGAGCGAGTTTGACTCTCCACATCAGAGAGTCAAATTTCACTCTTTATCCTAATTTTAAATAATAAATTACAAGTTTCTATGCATTTTATTTACTATTTATTTCTTCTATTACGTTTTTTTTTATTGAAAAAACATATTCTCCCTCTTAAAATTTAAAGATTTATTATATTTGAATAAAAAATTTATTTTTTATATTTAAAAATTAACGAAGATGTTCTTTATTTATATGAAATATACTATTTATTTTAAAGAACACTATTGGAGATGCTCTTAAGATTGTATAAATAAACAGATAATGAGTTTTTTGCTTGTTTGGACATATTTGGTAAATATATGAGTTTGGTCAATATTTGGTCATGTAAAATATCACTTTTAGTTTTGGTTTTCTATTTTAAATTAAAATATTCCGTTTCTAATTTCATTTTGAAAAACATTATTTTCGTAAAAAAAAGTGCATTCAGAATTCAGAAATGCAAAAAATTATCTAAGAGTTCATTCTTTGAAATAAATAAATAAATGATAATAATAAAAAAAATCCCTAAACGAGACCTTGCTATTTGTTGAAGGCCGACACAAAATTGCGATAGAAAATTTGCCGCAAAAAGCCCTCGACTCTGGCCTATGAACTTAGCCAACGCCAGCTTACGCCTGAGCAAAAGCTTGAGAATTTGGCCCAAAAATCTCGACTTAGACTCTGAAAACCTCATTTCTTTATTGAAATCAGCCCAACAAATTACTGAAATCTCTCAAATTCATGGCTATATGCTCAAGACTGGACTTGACCGAAACCCCTTCACTTTGAGTAAGCTTCTTGCATCTTCCGTACAAAACATAGAATATGCAGCCTCCATCTTTAAGCACATTCAGAACCCAAATCTTTTCATGTTTAACACCATGCTCCGAGGATATTCAAGCAGTGATGACCCAAAGCAGGCTTTTACTGTTTTCAATAACTTGAGGGCTCAAAGTCTTGTGCTTGACCAGTTCTCTTACATTGCAACTCTCAAAGCTTGTGCTCGTGAATTGGCTATTATGATCGGCCTGATGATTCATGGGCTTGTCTTGAAATCTGGGTATATGTTGTTTATAAATGTTAAGAATACCCTTTTGCATTTTTATTGCGTTTCTGGGAAAATTGGTGATGCCCACAAGTTGCTTGATGAATTTCCTAAAAAAAATGATTTGGTCACGTGGAACACTTTGATGGGTGGCTATTTTAATGTCTCTCAACCTACAGCAGTGGTGGATTTATTTAGGCAAATTTGTAGGAGAGAGTTGAGGGTTAGTTCCAGTACTATGTTAAATATTTTGTGTGCTGTTGGTGACTTAGGATATTTATGTGGAGGAGAGTCTCTTCACGCGCTTTGCATCAAGTTTAGCTTTAATTTAGATTTGAATGTGGTTACTGCTTTGATTGATTTTTATGCAAAACTTGGAGATATTGATTCAGGTCGTAGGATTTTTGATGAGGTTAGGGAAAAGGATGTTATTTTGTGGAACTGTATGATCGATAAGTATGCAAAAGTTGGGTTGCTAGAGGGATCCATAGCTCTATTACGGCTAATGAAACTTGCACAAGTGAAGGCTAATTCATCTTCATTGGTTGGATTGTTATCAGCCTGTGCTGTCTCTGGATCTTTGAGTTTGGGCCAATGCATTTATGAGTATGTAGAAGAGGAGGTGTTGGTGTTGGATGTGAATCTCGGGACAGCTTTGATTGATATGTATGCCAAATGCGGGGTATTAGATAAGGCTATTAATATTTTTCGGAGTATGAAGAACAAAGATGTGAAATGTTGGACAACGATGATTTTTGGTTATGGGGTTCATGGCCAGGCAAGGGATGCTGTTAATCTCTTCTATAAGATGGCAGATGAAGGATTCAGACCTAATAATGTTACTTTCTTGGCTGTTCTAAGCTCTTGTAGCCATGGAGGTCTAGTTATAGAAGGAATGAATTGTTTTGAGAAAATGGTTGTGGAATATGGTATTGCACCAAAAATTGAACATTATGGATGTTTAGTTGATCTTCTAGGTCGTGCAGGATTACTAGAGGAAGCGTATAATCTAATTAAAAGCTTGCCGATTAAGGTTGATGCCACTGCATGGCGTGCATTGCTGTCAGCTTGTCGGGTCTATGGAAACGTTAAATTGGGAGAATGTGTCTTGCTGGAGATTAATGATGAACACCCCACTAATTCAATCCTGGTCTCTAGTACTTATGCCATTGCTGGAATGTTGCCTGATCAAACAATGATACTGGAAAAAAAAGAAGAGTGGACTAATAAACAAGTTGGTGGTATTATGTCGATCAGAAACAAGGGTGCTAAGATGATGAAGGAAGCTGGATGTAGCACAATTGAAATGGAAAGATAGAAACTAAGCATATTGTTGACAGGTCATGGTCTCAACCTAGAACTTCAGTTGCTATGTTGCGGTATTCATTTCAATGGAGAATAAATTTTGCCTGAGGATCTGTCTCCTGTTGTACTTGCATCTGCTCTCTGCATTCATCCTTCCCATGTCCATGACTGACAGCCGCAAAAGGGGAAATATATTTCTAATTTCATCATTTTCAAGAAAAAAAAAAAAAGAAAAAAAAAAAATTAAGTGAGCAAACGAGAAAAAGGTAGTTAACAGGAAAGAAAGAAAGGTGGGAAAGGTGCTGAATCCAACAGAATTTATCTAGGTTGACAAGTGATTATCAATTCTGACCAAGTGCTGTCTTTTGGGTTACATAATGGAGCTGCATGTTTAAATTTGTTTGTTATATAATTAGGTAAATACTTAACTGCAGAAATGAAATGGATCTAAGTAGAGTCAGCGTTGGGCCGTGTCGTGCCTAAAAATTTAAGGCCCGTCATGTTGTGGGTTGCGCTGTGCTAAGGCCCGCATAAATTTTTGCCTTGTCGTGCCATGCTAACCCGCCAAATCTAAAGGCCCACGACACGACCTGTTATATAGTGTGTCATGTCGTGGGCCTAGCACATGGGCCAGTCCGTGTGCTTTGTGGGCCGACCTATAATTTTTTTAATATTTTAAAATTTTGATAATTTTGATTTATTATTAATAATTATTATAAAATATTTTATATGTTATATTTAGTGATATTTTATATTAGTATTAATTAAAAAAAATATAATTACTATGAAATATAATAAAATAAGGAGACATTGAAATATTAATTGAATTTTAACACTTTTTATTACTTATGAGTTATAGTAATAAATTATAAATACAAACTTAAAAATTATGATTAAGAATTAACATTAACAACTATGTCTCCATAAGAAATATAAGTACACAAATACAATACAACTATCTCAACTTTGATTATGGTTTACAAATATTTAAAGAAATTAATGACAATGTATAATATATTTTTTTAATTTTTTTTAGTGGGCCGTGTTGTGCCAACCCACATGCATTTTTTTAAGGCCGATGACATGACTTGCATGATCGTGGGCCTTGTTGTGCCGTTCTTTTTTTTTAGTTGGGTCATGTCGGTACGTGGGCTGGCATGGCCCATCGCCAGCTCTAGATCTAGGGATGGGCATGGGTTGGGTCGGGGATCCTTGTCTCGAAGCTCGGCCCGAGGGCCCAAGGGGATTCCCCAAACCTAGCCGTCCCTGAGTTGAGGATGTAAGGGAATCGCCGAGCTCGACCCGTGGGGAATTCAGGGATTGTTGATTATGGTTTTTCTTTTACGCTATTTATTTTTGGACCCAAATTTTTTATTTGCAGGAATATATATAACATATATATTAAGTAATTATATAAATGTATAAATATAATCACAATAGCATAATATCATTTCTTTAAAAAAATTAAATATATGTTCCTTTGTTTGCAATCTTATCAATAATCATCCACAAAATTAGAACATTATTGTAACAATTATATATTTGGGCTATGACTTATCTAAATTTGTACATTTTCATATTATTAATATATATTACAGGCTTAATAAGGTATTAAACTATTACTTTTTTACTATTGAAGATATCAAACTATTTTTTTTTCATGTTGAAGGTACCAAACTATAAATTATTTCTATCGAAGATACCAAACTTTAAGTTTTTTCTATTAAAGGTACCAAACTTTCATATTTTTTTCTAGCACATTAAATATTAATGACATGATATTTTTTTCGTAAAAAATTGTTGACATGACAATTTTAGTGTATTGACGTGGCAATTAAGGTTGACTTAGATATTTATAATCTAAAAAATCTTAAATTAACCCATTTTTTATTATTATTTCAATAACAACCACAAAAACCACACAGAATAAATAAAACTTACTCATAATGAAAACTTATCCTAATTAAAACCCACCTAAATTGCATAAACAAACAATCACCAATTTTTAAGTTTTTTATCCTTTTAACCAATTTTTTAACTTTCTTTCCACTTCCTGTATTTTAATTAAAAAGAAAACCGTGTTCCAAATGTTTATATAAATTTGTATTATTGCCCACCTAGTTGCAATTTGCTTATTAATTACCTTCTATTTGTTGATAAAAATCTTTGCACCTAAATAATCCAGAAATTAATCAAATTGGCTATAGAAATCTAGTAATGATCCAGAAAGAAGTTAAGTGAGATTAATCAAATTGGCCATGGCAATCTAGCAATTAATCAATGCTCAATTATCTAACCTATCACATCATCCGAAACAACCTTTGTAACCGAAGTTCCAAAATATGTGAAATAGCAACACTAATACATAAATCTTAATCATTTAAATCTTAATGAAGCACCTCATGCAAAGTTGAACTAAAAAGATAGATCCCAACACATTTAAAGATAACCAAAATGATATTGGAGTGCTAACGAAATTGTCAACCGTACATATTTGGTAGATAATTCCAATCTTGTCTGCCACATCCAAGACATCATAATTCCATTAGGCCTACAACACAAATAATACAATTAGTTTTCAATTCAATAGAAATATATAGATGTTCTAGTGCCCAATTAAAGATAAAGTAGAAAGCTATAAACAATATGCAAAGGATATGTAAAAAATGAAGACATGAGACTTATACATTTATCAATCCCATTATGTCTCAATCTGTTCAACAATTCTTGTGTCAAATGTGGTTTATTTTATCATTTCATCTCTTCAGCAGGTAGTTAATCGCAATTCTTTTAGTGTTAATGTGCCAACTTTATGGTGTATGCTCCAAAACTTCCTCAATAATTAGAACATACAGCCCATAGAATTTACCTAATTAAGATGTTCACTTTCTTGGTCTGGATGTCATACATCTTCTTCACTGCATCCTTGAACTTTGTGAAACATGGTCATTCCCATGGGCAGTGTTATTGCTTGCTATCTAACTTGACCCAACTAAATGTTCATCTCCCATCATCCATCTAATCACGTAACTGTGTGGTGTTCCTAACTGAATAAGTGGCAAAAAAGCAAAAAAGAAAAAAAAGAAGAGGGTTTCATCAAAATCATTGTATTGTAATAGTTGACTTGAAAATTTAGATTTGTATAAGTGTGTAAGTCCATTGTAGGTAAGCATGCCAGTGTTTGTATCGATGTACACACCATATCCCGCCATTGGAGTTTTCTTATGCCTTATCTTTCTTGATCCCTTATGTTGTTGTTTGGTTTTTTGTCTTGCACTGCTGTCCCTTTGAGAATTGACATTATCAACTGTTGATGCTTCAGACTGAGATGAATTTTTTTGAGAAAATAATAGAAATGTTAGACTATTTTAACCTCACATTTAGAGTTTACAATATGCAGTTTAAAATATGGAAACTAACCTTTGCACATGTTCTTGCATTGTGTCCAATAACCTTACAGACATTGCATGTCATAATTCTACCATTCCTTGACCTTTTTGTTATTATTGTTCTCTCATCCAGCTCTTTCCTTCTATTCTTTTTTGGTCTACCAGGTAGTTTCTTGGACTCAAGAGGTAAGATAGATTGTTTGCCTATCATTGGCCAAAGTAAATCACCATTTAAAGGCTTTGTTACATTGTCATTTAGCTTGAAGTATCTCCCTTTTCTGTACCACTCTGACACAAAATCCTAAATTCTCTCCTCTCTAATGTACAATGCACACATGACATGAGGACAAGGAATGCCACTCACTTGCCATAACCCACATGCACATTCCTGTGTTAATAAATTAACCACTTACTTCTGACCATTGTGTCTGACTTTAAACCCATTTTTTCCTTGTGCAACCAAATGGCAATAAGCACTCTCTTTCTTATATTCATCCAACATTTTCATGATTTTGTCAAGAAACTCACCCACCCACTTACTAACCCTCTCTCTTTTTTAGTTATTATGTTCACGATTCTAATCCAGATGTCCTCAAACATACTAATATAGACATATACCTTGCCTCAATTATGGAATGGTTGAATGCCTCACATAGATTATTGTCCACCATATCACACTTTGAATAAGTGTTGAAATATGCCTTAGACCAATAGCATGGATCAACCTTAAGGAGATCAGTCTTAACTTGTGAATCTTTTTTTATCCAATTCCTTTTGAGCTTGATGTAATTGGTGGACTATCATTGACTTTACACACTTCCAAAACAATTGATTGAAGCCTCCTCCCTTTGTGCTCTTTCCTCCAATTTGCAAAAACATGCCTTGCACAGAACCTATGTTTTGTAAAAGGCAATAATGCCTCCTCAGTTAGGCATGGCAATGGGGCCAGGCGGGGCGGGGATCTCATTCATTGTAACCATCCCCGCCCTCAAAATCACTCCACACCCCCTTCCCATCCCCGTTATGGGGATGATAGGAATTCCCCTTCCCTGCCCCACAGCGGAAGGGGAATGTTGGAGGCTCGTCCTCGCCCCGTTAATTTTACATAAACATAAATTAATTTGAACATTACCAAACACAATAGTTAATTCTCGTCTGCATGACAAACACTTAAATTAATCGCTTAAACATAGTTAATTCTCGTCCACATGACAAACACTTAAATTAATCGTTTAAGCATAGTTAATTTTACATAAATATGGGTTAGGGTTTGTTCTTGTTCAATTGTTTAGGGTTAGGCAAATTGAGAAAATATGAGTTTATATAGGTAGAATAATTGTGTAATTAGGTGAACTATATTAGTATTAGTGAAAAGTGTGTGTGTGTACATATATATATAATTACATATAATTTTTAATTTTTAATTTTATATATTATATATTATATACGAGGCGGGATGGGGCGGGGGAAAGGCATCACCCATCCTCGGCCCATCCCTGGGAACGGGGATTAAAACGCCCCCACCCTCGCCCCATATGGGGTGGGGCAGGATGGGTCCTTGGAAGTCCGAGGAACATTGCCATGCCTATCCATAGTGGGTACTAGCCCCTGCATTACAAATAGTAAAAACCAGGTAGATTTTAACGTAAAATGAAATAATACATCTTAAAATCAGGTGTATTAGTTTCAATGTAAGAATCAATTAAATCTTATACAAAACATTAAGAGGTATAAAAAACAGAAGAATCCAAGCACTAATACACTTTTAACTAACTAATTACAGATTGAAGCAATTCAGAGAATTAAGCAAACAAGCACTAGCGGTTATATGAACTTCAATCACTGCCAGCACATTCACCAAATAATACATCTACCAAATATAAACGAGTCATGGAATCTGAAAAAATCTGCACTCATTGGGCTGGACAAAAAATCTGAAAAAATTATGGTTGAAAGCCCTATGTGTCTAGATTCACTATATTCAAACAGGTCATGAATCGGACTTTTCTGGAGGACGTAATTGCCGTTTAAGTGAAGGAAGGTCAGACAGTCAATTCTGGACCTTCGCTTAAATGGTCATAACTTCATCTAGAAAACTCCGATTCACGAACTACATGAAGCGTGTGAAACTAGATACATAGGGCTTTCAACAATAATTTTTTCTAGATTTTTCATCTGGCCCAACTAGTGTAGTTTCACAGCCAAAGTTGACCTATTAGCAGCTAAAATCCTGAATATTCACTTTTTCTTCTTTACTTTGCTCAAAACCTGAACAAAATCTTAAAACAATACACCCTAAACATGAAAATATGGCACAAAATTTAGCATTAGAGGTAAAAAAATATGTAATAATATTACCTTCTGTTGATCAGATATAATAGTCAGCCCTCTTCCATCTGCAGCCTCAATATCATCCTTCAGAAGAGTCATGAACCAAGTCCAACTGCTCCTATTCTCACCTTCCACAAAGGCCCATGCAAGTGGATACATTTGGCTATAGGGACCCTGATACGTGTTTTCTTACAACATGCAAAATGTAGCAAGTATACTAGTCGCTCAAGTAATAAAATGATGAGTAGAGTATCGTTCCCATGAGGATTGTTAGCAAAGCACTAAGTTTCCTAATGTTATCAAGTTGAAGCAATCGAATTCTTTGGATTGGTGGGAGCAAATTNCTTCTGTTAGTTGGTGATATGCAAATGCAATGCAACGCCAAAAGAGAAAAATAAAAAAATATATATATTGCAGTAAATAAAATAAAGTTGGAATGCGGGGTATCGATCTCGGTACCTCTTGCATGCTAAGCGAGCGTTCTACCCTCTGAGCAACATACCCATTGTTATGTAACCAGTGATATTAAAATTTAGTATCAATAATAAATTGCAAGTACCCTGATTACAACCAAGGCGGATGGATACTAGTGGTGAAACAAATGGGTCAGATTAGGCAAGTCAATCCTAACCCAACCCGCATTAAAGAGGGTTCAACCCGGACCGCCATTAAGACGGGTTGGGTTAAACCCAACCCGCATGCAACCCCCCGATGGACCGGGTTGATATATGGACCCGCAAGTTGCTATTTTGTCCTTTTTTAGAAAAGACCGCCAACCCGTCGGGTTGACTCACGGGTTGGCTGTTGCAACAACGAGACCTATTTCTTCTTCTCTTTCTCTCTACTGTAAGCTCTTGACTAGGGCTGTTCAACGAGCCAAGCCGCTCGACAACCAACTCCGCTCAGCTCGAGTACGGCTCGTTAACGGCTTGCCTCATTTGAAATCGAGTCGGCTCAGCTCGATTCATGAGAGAGTATGAGCCGAGTTCGAGCCTGCCTCGACTCGGCTCGGCTCGTTAGGCTCGCGAGCTGAGCCTGGTTCTAATTATTAGGGGCATTTAGGAGTTTTATTAAGTATAGGGGGTTAAACAAAATTTTGAAAACACAAAGTTTGCAAAAATGACAAAGAACACCCTAATTTAAAATCCAGAATAGGCAACTAAAATCCTTTCCCCTAAAACCAAACCAAACCAAACCATTTTAAGTTGTGGGCGTCCGATGTGGTGGAGAGTGTTGGGAAACAAAGAGAAAAGAGGAAAGAAATCAGAGTTGGTGGAGAGTGCAGGGGAAACAAGGATAAGGAATGAAAGAAAGAAAAAGAAAATAGGAAAAAAAGGAGAAAGAAGGAAAGAAAGAGAAAATTTGTATGCTTTTTACTAGCTTGCAAGGGAAACAAGGAGAAANTCTCTAGCATCCAATACTATAATGGTGATTACCCAAGAAGCCTAACATGATTCATTTCTCAATCTCATCATGTTCATCACATACTGCATTAAAAATCAGAGTAACACACAACCAAAGCATATTCATATGAAAATAACACAATCAAACACTTAACCCATTTAAAATCCAAACTACCATCAAAACCCTAACCCAAAATAGATTAGTTCATAGCTAAATCAATATTACAAAAACCTAAAATGGAAATAATCAAGTTTAGCATAATGAAACTGAGATAAAAGAAGAAATCTCCCCAAAAGTTGAATCCCTTAGTCAGAATCGAATCTTCTCCTTTAAACAAACCAAATCGCTCAAAGTTTTACTAAGAAAAATGCAAAAGTAGCTAACCCTAAAAAGATGAAGACCCCTGGGCCAAAGGCTAAGTTTTTCTTTTATACCTAGTCCAAATAACCCAGCCAAAACACGCACAAAACGAAACTGTGCATTTAACAAAACTGAAAATAATGACTGTCGCCGCGGCGAAGAGTGAAGCAGAAACGTTCGTCCCTGGCTTACTTCGCCGCGGCGAAGCTTCTTGAAAAGTTCTGAAATTACAGAACTGCCACTCTGCTTGCTTCTTCGTTTGATTCTTCGATTCTCGGTGCTCTCCCTTGGGAACAAGCTTCATCATGCTTTATCCTGCTCTGGAACTCTCCTATCTTCTGAGATCCGCTAATTTCTAAGTCAAAAATATCAAATTTTGTCCTTATTTGCTCAAAATGCCCATTTTAACCTGAACACGAAAAGTAGAGAATTAAGCAACGATTTAGGTCAAAATGCACTAGAAAGTACCTGAAATCCGACAAAAAGGTCTAATAAAAACTGTATAATTCACGGATTATCAAACCCCTAGCAACAGCAACCAAAAGTTCACCCTTACATTTTCCCTTCAAGAAGCAACCATCTAACTCAATTAAAGGTTTACACACCTCCATTAGCCTTTCTTTAATGCATCAAAGCATGCATACAACCTCTTAAATTGTAGGTTAGAGTCATCTGCGGTAGATTGCAACAACTTCATTGTACTACCTAGATTAGACCTATGCATCTCAACTACATAATCCCAAAGTCCATATTCATAATCAATGTCCCCATTCATCATTTCAATCATTTTATGTTTAGCCCTTCCACACTTAGATAGTTGCACATCAACCTTTAATTCTTCCTTAACTAATTGTTTTAGTTCTCTTAGTCTAATACCAAAAGTTATCTTTACCCTACTCAAAAAGTGATTTGCTATAATTGTGGATGTCACTTTCCTATTACTGTAGGTCATAAGACATGTATGTGTTTCATTGCAAGTTTTGACAATGAACTTACCAGAATTCTGCTCATATGATGCATAAACATAAAAGGGACAATTTGTAACACTACACTTGACACCAAGCTTCTACTGTTTGCATATGCTAAACCTAGTCTAAACTCTCCTTTTGACATAATATTTTATCACTGCATCCTTGAACTGTTTTGGGTTATCAAAGGTTAGGTTTACATGGAATTTTGGGAAGGAACATTTAGGATCATAGCAACAATTTTCCTAGGCTTTCTTTTACCATGCTCAACTTCATCTTCCTTCCCCTCACTTGATGATATAAAGCTACCAACATCTGAACTATAGTACTCTCCACCATCATCACCTATATTAACTTTAGATTCTACACCTTCCTCATTAAGATCTTTCTCCTCTTTATCATTCAGCTCTTGTACTCTTGTTGTTTTCGCAGCCTTTCTTTTTGCCTTGAACTCTCTCACAAATTTTCTATACTCTTGAAGCTTAAAATCAGAGTCATAAGCTAGCTCCTCAACCTCAAAATCCCTATCACTATCACCATCTGAGCTTCCATTCCCACTCTCCTTACCACCCTTAATTCTTAGATCATTCTCCTCTATATCACAATCACCCTCAGTAAAATTACCCTCTTGCCCTTGAATACCCTGTTCAAATCCATTATCCCCAATACAATATGCATTTATACCCTCAATTCAATGGCAAACCTAATTTGCAGACAAACTTAAATTATAGGGACCACCAACAATATCAAAAACATGTGCATCAAGAGTGAAACAGTCAACACAACTTTTCAAACTAGAGAATAAAAAATAGTGACAACTCACCTCCTGCTCTTGTCTTTATCCTGAAAACTTCAAATTCTGCTATGGTCCTACCCACTCTTCCACCTCTTTAATCATAGCACTAAAACAAAACAAAGTAAAAAAGTTTGCTTGGGTATTCAATCGAAGACAAAAGTAATAGAAACTAATAGTTGGCTATTTTCACCCCACCCACTGACAATCAGTATTTTACAATGAAATAAACAACACACCCTACCTACTGACAATCAGTATTTAACAATGAAAGAAACAACACACCCACCCACTAACAATCAATAATAAAAAATTAATGAACTCTGACAACCCCTCCCTATGAATAACAAAAAATCAATAAAAGGGAA
The DNA here is from genome assembly GCF_008641045.1 of Pistacia vera. NCBI lineage: Eukaryota > Viridiplantae > Streptophyta > Magnoliopsida > Sapindales > Anacardiaceae > Pistacia > Pistacia vera. Next base: position 30,572 of record NW_022196255.1, on the reverse strand, counting down.
AGTCACCTGGCCTAATACTGGAGACAACGACATCCGACAAACCCTAAACCTAAAAAGGTTTGGTCTTTGTGCTTTACGTTCGTAGAACACTTTAACCAAAAACTTTCTTATTTTTCTTTTTATTGTGTTTCATCAAACTGTATTTGAAGATGGAAAAGACAAATAAAGTAGATTTCATTGGGATATTTTCTTTTTCTTGGTAAGATTTGTTCAATGACAGCAGCAAGAGTTTGGATTTTCCTATTTCTTTTGTTTCAATCGCATCAATTTGGGTTCAACCCAGCCTGCATATACCCAGTCAAGCGAGTTGGGCCTTCATAGGCCAACCCAGCAACTTGGCGGGTTATATATACATACATATATATATGTATGTATATTTTTTTAAAAAAAAAAAAAAAAAGAACTCGTTCAACCTGCCGGGTTGGACAAAAAAATTAAATTATTATTATTATTATTATTTTTACAAATACCTATTTTACCCTTAAATTATAGCCGTTTTTATAGCAATTGGAGGGGTCTTTTTGGTCATTTTTTTTCCATAAATAGGGTCTAAACTCTCATATTTCCTCACATCCCAAATTCTCTCATTCTCTTTCTCTCATTTTCTCTATTGAAATCTCTCAATTATTCTCTTTGTTGTCAATTTGCTCTCATTTTAATTTTTATTAGTTTTTGCAATTTTCAATTCATATTTTCAAATTCCAATTCTCCTTCTTTAATTCTTTATTTCTTCTATATCCATTTTTTTTCAACTAAAATGGATAGATATTTCATCCCATCAATTTTGATGATGAAGGAAATTATCATAGTCCCCTTGAATTTACTAATGTAAACGTAGTAGATTCAAATAGTCCTGCTCCCGGTGGTTCTAGAAGTTTTCCTCGTAATCGTCGTCCTCGTCCAACTCCATCTCAAACATAAGCGGGTTTATCAACTGCAGTCGAAATCAACGATAGACACACATTAGATGTTTGGGCCCATTTCGACAAGTTTTACAAGACGGAAAATGAAGTTCAAGTGAAGAAAACAAGATGCAAGTATTGTGGAAATATTTATAAAATTGATGCAAGTAATGGTACTAGTACTTTAAAAAGGCATGGTAATAAACATATTACTCAACATGGAAATAAAGAAACCAATCAAACTCAAATAACTAATATGGGTACTACTTGGCATTGTAATTCTAATGTATATAGGGAATAATTAGCTTTATATATTGATACAACTGATCAACCTATTAATATGACTGAAGATAATATTTTGAAAGATTTATTAAAAATTCATATTTTCTTCAGGATTTAAAAGTTATTCTAAAGCTGCAACTAGAAATGATTTAATAAAATTGTTTAGGAAAATGAAATTAGAATTAAAAAATAAAATACATAGTTGTCATGTTAGTGTAACTCTAACCACTGATATTTGGAGTACTGGTAGAGCTAAACAAGATTATATTTGTGTGACTAGTCATTATTTTGATAACGAATGTAAATTAAATAAATCTTTATTGGGATTTAGATTAATTTATGTGTATCATAGTGTTTAATAAATTTATAATAAAATTGTTGAAGTTTTAGAAGATTATGATATTGTTCACAAAGTGATAAGTTTAACTTTAGATAATACAAGTGCTAATAGTAAAGCTATAAATTTTTTTCAAATAAATTTTCCTTTTTATGACAATTTGAAGTTTTTTCACCAAGGTTGTGCATGTCACATTATTAATTTAATTGTGAAAAGTGGTATGAAAAAAATTAGAAATAAATTGATAGGATTAGGAGATTCTTTAGCTTGGATTACTAATAGTAATAGAAGAAATGTTGAATTTCAAGATGCTTGTATAAAATCAAATATGTCTCCTAAAACTTTGGCATTAGACATGATTTTTAGATGGAATAATACTTATTTAATGTTTGATTCATGTTTACTTTATGCAAATTTAATTAGTTATCTTATAGCAAATAATAGGGGTCCTCGTTATTTGATAGATAGTGATTGACATATAACTCAAAAATTTCATTCTTTTCTTAAAATGTTTTATTAATCCACCTTACAATTTTCTGGTATGTATTATTCTACTAGTCCATTACTAATACATACAATTATAAGAATTTCAGATTTATTTTAAAAAAAAAAATAGAAACAATGAAATTTTAGTGGGACCAATAGAGGCAATGGAATTAAAATTTAAAAAATATTGGAAACCCATTCATTTTCTTTATTGGTAGCTGCCATATTTAATCCTAGAATTAAATTAGTGCGCTTAGAAAATGGTTTAGACACGTTAAGTGAAAATTTATGAGACGAAGCATATCCCAATCAACTAGGAGAGATAAAAGAGTGTCTTGCAGATGTATATTTGCAATATGAAAACATGTATGGGAACCAGTGAAGAGGTGAAATACCCGAAGAAGTAGCATCAGAAGAAACAAATAAAGAATTCGACTCCTAGAGTGCACTTAATAGGCCAAAGAGGACCCGAACCCGAAGCATAACCTCTTCTTCAGAAACATCAACAACGAATGTATTGTCCTCCATGCAGCTACAGAATAATGAGCTTCACCAATATTTGGGAACCCCTGACGTGCTCTAGCAGATCCACAATAAAGAGTCAACTTTGATGTCTTAGTTCTTGTCTCAACCGTCTCATCCGAACAAACATTTAGTGCAACTGGAAGAATTTTAAATGAAATGAGGACTAAACTTTCACAAAAAAATGATTGAAATCCTCACATGTCTTCAAGATTGGGAACGGTCGCGCCATCAGGATCAATACGAGGTTGTTGACAATACTTTAATAGAATCATTTCAATTTTTTAATATAGATAATATAGATGAGGGAGGTCCTAGTCAACCTCCAAATTAGTTGTTTTGTAAATTGTAACTTTGTAATTTGTAAATTAATTGTCAATTATTGCACTTTATTTTGCTTATCAAGTTTTTGTCCCAATTGGGTTTTTCTTGGTAAGGTTTTTAACGAGGCAATAATTGTTGTAATTTCTTATTTCTTATTTTATTTTTTGATAAATGAATAAATCTAATTTTCCTTATATTACAATTTAATTGTATTAAAATTGAATTAATATTTGAAATGTTAACAAAAAAAAATTTATTTAATTGAATTATTGATATTTGAAAAGTTAGCTAAAAAAATTTCGGGCTAGCCCAGCTTGGCCCGCACCAAAACCTGCTGGTTTAAGGTTGGCGGGCCGAGCTGGGCCTAACCCGGCCCGCCATTTTGCTTAACTTGCCACTGGCTGGGCCGAGTCGGGCTGAGCGGGTTATTTTTCCACCTTTATTTCAATCGATACTTTTAGGGTTTAATTGCTTAATTGTTTGATTATGCGATTAGGCTGAGTGTTTAATCGAGGCAGGTTTTCGTTCTGGGTGGTTTTGGTTATTTGAGTGCTTTTTGTGGAATTAAAATTGCAAAAAGGCGTAAATTTGAAAAAATTTTAATATGAAAATGTGCATATCAGCCCTAAAAAAGCCCACGTTAGCACTACATGCAAGCGTCAACCCTCATAAATTTCTGCATACACATTTTAGAATTAAAAAAAATCCACGTCATTTATTTTTAACTGTGTTAGAAGTCGATCTTTAAAGTTTTTGACGGTGTACAAGTTCGATACCTTCAATAGAAATAATTAATAGTTTGGTACTTTCAACAAGAAAAAAAATAGTTCGATACTTTCAACAGAAAAAAAAATAATTCGATAAGAAAAAAGTGATAGTTTGGTACCTTCTGATGTAATTAAACTTATGTTATATATAATAATAGAGAACATGTTTAGAATCTAATAATTGAAAATATATTTTAACTTTTGGCTTATAAATCTTAACTCATGACTTATATAATTTACGTTAAGAAATCATATGTTTTTAATTTGCTACCTGAATATTTAAAAATACCTTGATAATTGATTCAAATTCCATAATTACAAGATTATTTCCTTGTTTTAATTTATAATGAAAGATTTTTATTGATGGATTTCAAGATCTATAATTAACTTATTTCTAAATCTTTATTATTAATTTAGTTTTTTAGAATCTCCTCGGTTAAAAAATAAAAAACCTTAAATATATTTTTTTTATTCGTCTCTTGGTCACTGAGTAATATACTTTTTGAATTAAAATAGGAAATATAATTTTACTAACTTCTACAAAATTATATATAAAGTAAAACCTCTTCATAGTCATAATGGTGGGACTAAATAATTTTATTACTATAAGGAGGTTATAACTTAATGGAGGTGTAATTACAAAAATTATAGTTTTGATTTCTTATTTTATAATTCATGTTTTAGTAGCATAGTATTAGGATTTCAATTCATATTTTAGTAATATTAGGATTTCAATTCAGCGCTTCGATTGCCTACTTTTGAAACGGATAAAAGATCGTTTCTTAGAACCAGCAAAAATAAGTGTCATTGATGGAACTGTAAATATAGTTGATGCATGATCAATTGATGTGAAACCACAGACAATTGTCAATGGTTTTAAGCGTTGCAAAATTAGGACCACTAATGTCAATGAATTGTAAGTTACAAATGAAGTGTATGATGAGAATAAAAGAGTCATTATAGAATTGAGTGATCAGATTCGACAACTTCATTACACTAATCGAATGAATATTAATGTCTTCTTCGATTATCCAATTGAGCAACAAATCGTGTATGCTTTAACTAAAAGAGAAATCATTGTTGCAATTAGACAAGAAGAAAAATGAAATAATCCTAAGGATAATAGTATGGAAATGCAAAAAATCTTANGAAAGAAAAAGAAAATAGGAAAAAAAGGAGAAAGAAGGAAAGAAAGAGAAAATTTGTATGCTTTTTACTAGCTTGCAAGGGAAACAAGGAGAAAGAAAGGGAAAAAAGAAGAAGAGAGTCGTGAGTAGAAAGAAGTAAAGAAAGGGAAAAAAAGGAGAAGAGAAAATCGTGAGCATGGGAATCTGGAGAGAGAGAGAAAAGAAGAAAGCAAAAATGTGAAAGAGAGTAATAAATGATAGAGAGAAAAGAAAGGGAGAGTAATAAATGAGTGAGTGAAAATCTATGCCGAATTTTAAAAAAAATTTGTTTGCCTTTTATTGGCTCGCGAGCCGGCTCTAACTCAGCTCGTTAAGCTGGCTCGCGAGCCAGGCTTGAATTTTTTTTTTCTCTTTACGAGTCAAGCTAAGTAAGATAATTAAAGACTCGGCTCGACTCGAACTTGGCTTGATTTTTCGTTCTGTTTAACGAGTCGAGCTCATTAAGCCAAAAACTCGGCTTGTTAACAACCCTACTTGACCCTGCAAAGATCATACATTTCTTTCTTTTGCTACTACTTTTTCTCTTCTAGAAACTAAACTAGTCAAAATGCTTTGTGTTTCTGCAGGAAAAATGGCTTCCTTCTTTTGGATTCTGCTTCTGGGCATCTCGTTTATGGTGTCAGCAACAATGGGAGCTCCCCCAAGAAGGCCTGTGGATGTCCCATTTGGCAGAAACTATGTGCGCACTTGGGCTTTTGATCACATTAAGTACTTCAATGGCGGCTCTGAGATTCAACTTCTCCTTGACAAATACACTGGTATGCTTCAATTTGTAATTGTCATTTCATTGAAGACTTGTTCATTAATGTTTATTTTAACATTTGAAAAATGTGAACTTGGAAATAAAGGTACTGGCTTCCAATCCAAAGGATCTTACTTGTTTGGTCACTTCAGTATGCAAATCAAACTGGTTCCTGGGGATTCTGCAGGAACTGTTACTGCTTTTTATGTAAGTTTTGTTTTTGTTTTATTTTATCTTCTTTTAAACAAAGCATTTGTGGTTTATATTAATCTTGTGTTGCGTATCATCAATTGCAGCTTTCTTCTCAAAACTCAGAGCATGATGAAATAGATTTTGAGTTCTTGGGAAATAGAACCGGCCAGCCATACATTTTGCAGACAAATGTCTTCACCGGGGGTCAAGGTAACAGAGAACAAAGGATTTACCTTTGGTTTGACCCAACCAAAAGTTACCCTTGCTACTCTGTTCTCTGGAATATGTATCAGATTGTGTAAGTTTTCCAACTCCTGTTTCTCATTATTCCATCATTAATCTATCACAAGAGAAAAAAAACAATTACAAATTTGATATGTGTCTGACATACTTTAAAAACTTTCATTTGAGTAATAAAAAAGTATTCTTTTATTGATACAAAAGAAAATTGTGTATTTTTTTTTCTCTTAATTTTTAAAATAAGTATCTAATAACCCGTTATTTGATATAGTCGTGAAAACTATTGTGTTTTCTACTATGAACATGAAAATTTTGAAAAAACAGAATCTATTATCTTGACTGGAACATTTCTCCATATGTAGGTTGGCGGGCCGGGCCAACCAGTCCCCAAAAAATGGTGGGCCTAACCCGGCCTGCCTTTGTTGGCAGGCGGGTTAGGACCGGCCTGCCAAAATCAATAACCTGTCATTGGTCGGGTCGGGTTACTTTTCCAACATTAATGGATACTAACCTATCCTGGAAAAGGGAATTTGATTCCCATCCTTGAATTGGCTAAAACAGGCAAGGAGCGAGGATCACCACAAGGACTCGATTAGGACTTGATCCCGAAATGTTAAAAAAAATACAAAGATTAATTTATCTTATTTTAATATTTTATAGTGGATATTTTGAAGTGTATTTTATTAAATGTTAAGTACTAATAATTTATGTTTTGTATGACTTAATAATACAATTGATAGTTGTGGGGGTCTAAAATCATACGAGGCCTTATTAGGCTCAGACATGAATGTTCCACAACATTGGCCCAACCTTGCGATCCAATTTCGGTTGAATCAACATCAGAGCTCATGACTTGGGCCGAACCGTGACCTTCAAATCCAACTTTCTTCCAGAATGGGCGACTCCAGTGGCCCACCTAAGGCGAAGCCTTCCAGACCAAGGTAAGTAGCATGTTTCCTATTTTACTTTATCCTAATTCGTCCAAGATTCCGAATCTTAGGTAGATTAGGACTCTTGTTACTATTAAGTCAAGTGAATCAGGATCTTTCCTATTCATGAGACCTCCTCCCTTAAGGATTCAAAGTCCTATCAGGATACAAAGATCCTATAACTACTATATAAACAGAGGTCACTTCCTTATTTGGGCATGCAGCCTCAACGTTACTGACCTACACCCACGCTCTTACTCTTAAGAGCTATCCTACGACGTCGTGGTTCTAGTCTCTAACTTGGCCTCTGGTAACCTTTCCTTTCATTGCCCTCACCAAATTGCTTTATTCGGCTTACTGACTTAAGCATCGGAGTGCCTACGGCAAACACCACACCAATGTCCAAGTAAGCTCCACGTTTGTTTACTCTTTTTGTAGGTACAACGCATTGTCAGTGGCGTCAACCTCATGGGATCAGACCCTATTTCTGCAACCATAGATTTTAGCATCTACAGTTTGGCGCCCACCGTGGGGCCTCTGGCAATCGACATCCGTTCAAAATCCTTGTCTACAAAGAATAACGTAATGGCCGAAAACACGGACACTGCCTCAACAAACCTCCCAACCAAAGTCGAGGCTCTTTCGGCGCTAATGCAACAAGAAGCCAACAAAGTCACAGATCTGGAAGTCGAAAATAACAACATTCGGGCTAAAAATCAGAGCCTGCGAGAAAAGGTAAACCAGTTTTACTCTCTTGATTTCCCATACAGTCAGATACTAGAGAACTACTTCTGCGTCTCGATAAACCCCATGCAACCACTAACGACCCCAGACCCTAGAACCTCGGCTTCTAAACCTCAACCTTCCCAGCTCCAGTCATCCATGACGGATGGATTGGCACCCACCACCACTGATACAAGTTTAGCCATGCAAAAACACACCCTATCAGTCGATCCCTCAATAACTCATGATCGGATCACTTTAGTTGTCCCAAACCACCGGCAAGAAGACTTCACCAACCCTGACCAACCCAAACCAACCTATTGGCTTCAATAATTCACAGTACATCCAAGACCCATCTAGGTCGGCTCACCTTCATAGGTCGATCGACCAACCCATCCAAACACCGTTCGGCTTGGCTCATCCCTACAGATCAAATGGCACACAAGCCACACCTTTAATTATCCATGCTAATGGAAACACCAGAATAGTAACCCTTCGGATGACTCACCCTTAAGGGATGAATGGAGTCCAAAAAACACAAGGTAACCACCAAGCCAACCATAATGAGTCGGCTCACCCTACCCGATCGCGTGAAAGAAACACACAGGCCCAAACTGTGAACCCAGACCTTTTATCTACAACCTCCCCTCTTGAACAAATATTAGCAAAAATGTTGGTTAACGTGGAAGCTATGATGAGACATATACCCAGAGTACCTATCCCAGCCAAGAAGAGCTTTCCCCATAGTTATGTCGATTCACCCTTTCTAGACTCCATAGCCTTAGCTGAAATGCCTTAGATTTTCATCCCAAATATGAAACCATATGACGGAATGACCGATCCAGACTATCACATTACCTCATACAAATAGAGGATGTTCGTCGTCTCCATACCTCGAGACCTCAGGGAAGCATGCATGTGTAAGAGCTTTGGTTCCAGTTTATCAGGTCCAGCCCTCCAATGGTACACCAACCTCCCCAACAACTTCATAAGTTCATTAGCCCAGCTCACCGTCGTGTTCATTGAGCAATTTACAAGCAGCAAGAAGTTGGAAAAACTGTCTTCCAACTTATATAAGATTTATCAAAAAAGTGGAGAGCCGATTAGGAGTACGTTAGCCGATTCATGAGTACGTTAGCCGATTCAATAAAGAAAAGATATCAATCCTATCCTACCATCCTGAAACTGTAGTAGATGCTTTCAAAAAGGGATTGCTTCTCGACGGGGAACTCTACAAAGACCTCACCAAGTTGGGTTTCAATTCAATAGAGGAGGCCTTAGCCCGAGCAATCATCCAGATAAGGTGGGAAGAAGATGAGGTACAACGGAGAAGGCATACATCCTACGATGAACGCTGACAAAACCATAGTGAAAGACGCCTAGATGCACGACAATATGAAGCAAACAACACAGCTCCAGCACAGATTCCAACAAAAAAAACCAGAAACCATATGATCGGCTACCAGCCCGACCCACATATAGACTTTCCAGCTCTTCTTCGTTCGTGGTCCCTAAGTACAACCTCAACGTCAGGCCTGCGCAAGTGGTCGCCATAATGAAAGGGATGGAGCCAACAGTTAAATGGCCACCCATCTAAGACCAGATGCCAAGAGAGACATCACTAAGTGGTGCAAATTCCATCACAACCACGGACACAATACAACCGACTACATAGCTTTGAGATTGGAAGTCGTGGCCTTACTTAAAAGAGGACATCTTTGTGACTTATTAACCGACAAAGGTAAAAGCACAATAAAGAATAGAGATAAGAAAAACTAGTCCTCCCTTCCGCCCCACCCAAAGCTGGAAGGATTCTGTAACATGATATCAGGCGGTTCAGAAGTAAGCAGAGTCAGTTACTCCTCGGCAAAGAGGCACGCCTGAGCAAGTTATCATCCAGAAGCCTGATCTATCCATCCATTAATGCAGAAGCCCATTCAGCAAGTTATGCAGTTCGAAGATGATGAGCCAGCCACCTTGGCAGCCTTGCAACATGACGCCTTGGTTATCTTGTTGCAAATAGCAAATATTTTGGTATGGAGAGTGTTTGTAGATGGAGGATCTCTTCTTAGAGGTGATTAAGACAATGGGCCTGGACGAATCAGATATCAATAGCGTCCCACCATCCTTGTCGGATTCAACTTTGAGCAGAAGTATACTATCAGAGAAATAACACTACCTGTCTACATGAGTGGAGTAAACAGACAGACCATCTTCCTTGTGATGGATTACCTCTCACCTTACAATGTATTCTAGGCAGGCCTTGGATCCATGACATGAGAGTTATACCTTTAACCTTCCACTAAACAATCAGATTCCCTACTAAATGGGGAGTAAGATAGATCAAGGGGGGACCCGAAGTCCTCTAGAGAATGTTACAAAAATGACTTCAAAGGAAAATGCAACATCTTATAGTAACTACAGACGAGTTTGACTTGCCCAGCCGGCCGGACCAACCCTCCATGGAAGAGCTAGATGAAGTACAGATTGATCATGATCATCCTAATCGTAAGACTCGGATAGGATCGAGATTGAGTCTCGAAATCAGATAACAATTGATCAATTTCTTACAGCAAAATCGAGACTGTTTCGCTTGGTCCCCTGCAGACATGACAAGGATCAGTCCTAACGCAATCATGCATTAACTCCAAGTCAACCCCGACTATCACCTGGTTAAGCAAAAAAGGAGAAAGTTCACCCCAGAGCGAAATCGAGTGATCAACAAAGAAGTAGAAAAAATCCTAGACAATGGGCTCATTCGGGAAGTCCACTACCCTAATTGGCTAGCTAACGTGGTGGTCATCTGAAAGAAGAATGGGAAGTGGCAAGTCTGAATAAACTTCACGGATTTGAACAAAGCCTGCCCCAATGACTCTTTCCCTCTGCCACATATCGATATGCTAGTCAACGCTACAGCTAGTCACAAGTTGTTTAGTTTCATGGACACCTTCTCGGGTTACAATCAAATACTCATGCATCCAGACGACCAAGAGAAAACTTTATTCACCACAGAAAGGGGCACTTATTGTTACAAAGTGATGTCGTTTGGACTCAAGAATGCAGGGGCTGCCTATCAGTAACTTGTCAACAAGATGTTCGTAGAGCACCTAGGGACTACCATGGACGTGTGTATCAACGACATACTCGTCAAGTCACTTCTAGCCAAGCAGCACCTAAACCACCTCAGTCAGGCCTTCATAGTTTTGAGGAAGTACAACATGAAGCTCAACCCAGCCAAGTGCTCATTCGGAGTCTCTTCCAGTAAGTTCCTAGGATACATGATGTAACATCTGCTGAAACTAGTACAATGCATGCATAATAACAATAGAAAATTGGGCCCAAAGTTTTCTTTTCATTTCAATTCATATGTCTTTTATACACAAAGAGTACTGTTTACAAAAATTCATTTTCAAAAGACAAAACAGGGGAAACAGTGTAGCTATTGCTCCTCGCTTGCCGACGCCCCTCCGACTGCATCAACACCTAGATCCTGCATCCACAAAGGAAAATAACGGGGTGAGCACAAAATAATGCTCAGTAAGTAAAACCCTCTATCTGTCTGTCGCCCGTATGTATCCACACGTATTCTTTCCTTATACTATTTCTGTTCTATATTTGTTTCTACTAAACATCATGGCCTCATCTACCGGAGGTCGGCCGGATGGTGTTCACACAGCACCATCTCATCTTCATGAGATAGGGTGGAATTCACATAGTACAACCCATTCTCAGTGACTACCGAGTGGGGATCACAAAGCACCTACTCGGTTTTCCTAACTGTCGGGTGGAGACCACTTAGCACCTACCCGTTTCTCATGACTTTTGGGAACGATCACCAAGCATTAACCGTCTCTAGTCGCTGTCGGGTGATGGACACAAAGCATCAACCCACTTCTACTAAATGTTGGATGATGATCACAAAGCATCAACCCACTTATCTAACAACTAACGGGTAGTGGTCACAAAGCATCTACCCATTTCTACTACTCATTGAGTGACGATCACAAAGCATCGACCCATCTCTAAGGGCTATTCGGGTGGTGACACAAAGCATCAACCCGATTCCCGTAACTGTCGGGTGATGATCACAAAGCATCAACCATCTATTCTACTCTTCTAATTCACTCTATTCTAGCATTTTTCATTCTCTCTACCCTTAGAGTAGTTGCACGACCAAGCTCTCTACTTATAGAGTAATTGTATACACATAGAGTAATTGTATACACCAGTTTCCTACACTCTTAGGTCACTTTTCAATGCACAATTAGTGCCTATGGATGGTTCATCTCCACTAATGCACTTTGAAATGCCAACATGCAATGTTGCAAGAATTAAGGCTCATTACTCATACTCAAACCTCTATTAGGCATTTCATCAAACAATATGTGCACTATAAAACTCTACTATAGCAATGTTCTAAAACTTTTTCTAACATCCAAAATGGGGAAAACCCCTTCACATAACCATAAAACGTCAAATAAAACACTTCCAAAAAGGGATCCACAAAGCCCTCAATTCCATCTCAAACTACCTTTCCAACAACAACTCATTTTCATATTTGCAAGGTGTAAACATTCACAAGGCATAAATCTCTATTTAAACTTCCATACAGGCATATCACATGTAATCAAATAATACATCATTTTATCAAAACCCTAATTAAGAAATTCTTAAATCTCAACTTGGGTTGGGGTTTACTTACCTTGCTATGTAGAGACTTCACAACTCTTCCTTTCACTTGGTTGCTTGACTTTTTCTCTATTCTTAGGAAGCCTTAGGTTGATTTTCTACCCCAATCACCTCAAAAACCCTTGGAACTCCTTGATCAAAAGAAAGAGAAGTTGAGAGGAACAAGAATGGAGAGCTGCGTTTTTTAGAAGAAGAATGAGGGGTTTGCTAATCTTTAATTCCTTTTAATGAAATTTATACCCAAGCATTCCCATTTGCCGTTACTCTTCTTTGGGAATTCATCTATATCCTTTGATTCATTACAAAAACACCCCCATATCAACATATTCTCCATGAAAAATCTTACAAATAACTCCACATTTTCCTGCTAATTAGGGTAGAATGGTCAAATTGCTAGGGAGAAAAATACTCAAAACTTAACAAACATTTCAACGGCCGTCGCCCGCGCGCGAAGAAACTTCTGTCGCCGCGGCGAAACTGCCAGAGAGTTTCCCCCTGGTTTCAACACATCTTCGCCGCGCGAAGATTCTTCTTCGCCCGGCGAAGCTTGGTACACTAAACTTCTTCTATTTTCAACAATTTCAGGGAAGCATTCAACACAACACTCAAACAAACAATATTACCAAAAACCAACAAATGAGAGCGAAAGAGAAATAATAAACTACGTACCTCATATGGGGCGTTACAATTTCCCCCCTTAAGAATTTCGTCCCCAAATTCATGCAAATAACTCTGGGAAACGATTCTGCATGTCCTGCTCTACTTCCCAAGTGGCCTCTTCCACTTTGTGATTCCTCCAAAGGACCTTCACTAGCGGAACACTCTTGTTCCGAAGTCTTTAACCCTTCGATCTAAAATCTGAACTGGACGTTCTTCAATACTAGATTCTCTGTTACTTTAATGTCTCTACGCTCAGGATGTGGAGGGGATCACTTACATATTTTCGTAGCATCGAGACATGGAAGACATCATGCACCCTGTCCATGCTAGGTGGTAGAGCCAATCTGTAGGCCACCTTTCCTACTCGTTGCAAGACCTCAAAAGGACCTACATACCTCGGTGCTAACTTCCCTTTGCTTCCGAAGCGCATTACTCGCTTGTAGGGGGAACTTTCAGAAACACTTGTCGCCCACTTGGAATTCCACCTCTTTCCTCTTCAAGTCGGCATAACTCTTCTGTCGATCTTGGGCTTGTTTCATTCTATTTCTGATTAACTTCACATCTTCTACTAGTTTCTGAGTCATCTTTGGCCCAAAGCGGTATCAACTCATCTTTTTCGCCTACTTCATCCCAATGAAGTGGAGACCTACATCGTCTACCATACAAAGCCTCGTAAGGCGCCATTTAATTGTGACTGATAACGTTGTTGTAGGCAAATTCCACTAATGGTAACATCTCATGCCAGGATACTCTATATCCATGCAACAGGCCCCAAACTATCTCGAGCACCTGATTCGTTCTCTCGGTTGGCCATCTGTCTGAGGATAATAGGCAGTATGAATGCTAAAGGGTACCCAAACTCTCTGTAAACTTGCCAGAAAGCTGAAACAAATTTGGAATCTCTATCTGATCTATAGTCTTGGGCACACCATGCAATCTGACATCTCCTTGAGGTAAATCTGAGCCAAATGATCTGTAGTGGTACTTTCCTTTACTGGAAGAAAATGGGCTGACTGGTTAACCTATCCACAATCACCCATATTGCATACATCCCTTCTGCACTCTGGGGAGACCGTGATAAAATCATGAAATGCTCTCCCATTTCCACTTGGAATACTCAATGGTTGAAGCAACCCTGACGGCCGTTGATGTTCTGCTTCACCGGCTGACAGTTAGACATTTAGCCACAAACTCTGGATGTCTTTCTTCCTACCTGACACACAATAGCCTTTCTTTACATCCTGATACAACTTGGTTGCTCCGGATGAGCGGTGTATGGTGTGTGCAGTGCTCCATAAGAATTTCTGTTCAACTCCTCATTTGGGGGAAGCACAACCGATTTCTGAAATAGAGGACACATCTCTCACAAAGAACTTGTTGTCTTGCCCTCACCGCACTTGCTGAACTGTTTTCTGACCACCATCAGCCATTTGCTTTTTCCTAATTTCCTTAGTAAAGAGGACTGTACCTCTAGGCTGGCAATTCTTCCCGGAACCATTTCAATCTGCTCCTTCGACAATTCTTCTGTTAACTTTTGCCGGTAAGCCGGAAAACATGGGCTTTTTACTCAAGGCATCGGTACTACTGGCTTTCCCCGGTTGGTACTTGATCTACAATCATAATCCTTGACCAGTTCTAACCATTCTCTGCTCATATTTAACTCCTTTTGAGTGAAGAAGTACTTAAAAATCTTATGATCGGTGTAGATATTACTCTTCACACCATAAAGGTAGTGCCTCCAAATCTTTAAGGCAAAGACCACGGCTGCTAATTCTAAGTCATGCGTAGGGGATCTGGTCTCGTACTCTTTCAATTGACAAGAAGCATAAGCTATAACCCTAACTAACTGCATCAGCACGGCGCCAAGTCCCTGCAGAGAGGGCGTCTGTATACATGTCATATCTACACCCTCTCGGTGGAACACTAGTACAAGAGCTGATGTTAACCTCTTCTTCAACTTGAAAGCTTTCTTCACATGCTGCTGACCAGACAAAAGGAGTTTTATTTGGTAAGAGCTATCAACAGTTTAGCCAACTGGGCGAATCCCGCTAACATCGCCGGTAGTAACCTGCTAAGCTAAGTAATCCTGATTTCTTTCACTGTTCTCGGCTTCTGCCATTCCAGATGCCTGCACTTTATCGGATCTATCGAAATCCCTTCCTTCGACACGGTATGACCCAGGAATATCACTTGGTTTAGCCAAAACTCACACTTAGAAAATTAGCACACAACTTCTTTTCTCTTAGCCGTTGTAATTAATCTCAAGTGTTTCTCGTGCTCTTCTCTTGACTTTGAGTAGATCAGAATGTCGTCGATGAAGACAACAATAAACTGATCCAAATACTCATGGAATACCCTGTTCATCAAGTCCATAAAAACTGCTGGGGCATTAGGCAAGCCAAAAGTGATGCGTGTTTACTACAACATGCAAAACTAGCAAGTGCACTAGTCGCTCAAGTAATAAAGTGATGGTAGGATATCGTTCCCACGAGGACTGATAGCAAAGCACTAAGTTCCTAACGTTAACAAGTTGAAGCAATCGAATTTCTTGGATTGGTGGGAGCAAATTGCAATGGAAAAAGAAAACAAAATTAAAATAAACAAAGAATAAATCTTAAATAAGAAAGCAATTGAAAACACAGAATATCAATTAAGTAAAACGGGTAGGGTTTTGACTCGTTTGGATTTAGGGTTAAACCTAAGAGTTACACTATTTTCACATTCACATGCAGTGGTTGTAAATCGGATTCACTAATATGTTAACATACCCTCTCGGGCTATGTTTTTATTCACCTTATTAACATCTGCACCCAACAATTTGAAGGTTAATAATTCTAAAACATGAAGCACAAGAATCCTAAGTTGATTTCATTAATTCTTGATCTATCTCAGCATCAATACTATAATGGTTATTACCCAAGAAGCTTAACATGAATTATTTCTCAATCTCATCATGTTCATCACATACAGCATTTAATTTCAGAGTAACACACAACCAAAGCTTATTCACATGGAATAACACAATCAAATACTAACCATCTCTAATCCAAACTCAATCAAAACCCTAACCCAAGAAGATTAGTTCATAGCTAAATTAACAATATAAAGACGAAAAAAAAGAAATAAACAAGTTAAACATAATGAAACTGAGATGAAATATAAGAAATCTCCCCAAAAGATGAATCTTCTAGTCAAAATCGAATCTTCCCTTTACAATCGAAAAACTCAAGCTTTTTCTTAAGGAAAATGTAAAAGACGGTAAACTAACAGCTCAAGGTCCCTTGGCAAAAAGTTAAGTTTTTCTTTATACCTAGTCCAAAACCCAGTCAAAAACACGCACAACGAACTGTGCGTTTACAAAACTGAAAAATTTGACTATCGCCGCGGCGAAGAATGAAAATTCCACATAGTCTCTGGCCTACTTCGCCGCGGGGGCGAAGCTCCTTCAAAGGTTCTGAATTTACAGAACTACCACTCTGCTTGCTTCTTCGTTCGATTCTTCGATTTTCGGCTCTCTTCCTTGGAAACAAGCCATCGTGCGTTGTCCTGCTCCGGAACTCTCCTATCTTCTGAAATCCGCTAATCTGAGTCAAAACTATCCAATTGTCTTTATTCGCTCAAAAAGTCCATTTAACCTGAAACACAAAAAGTAAAGAATTAATCACAATTCAGGTAAAAATGCACTGGAAAGTACTGAAATCTGACAAAAAGATCAAATAAAAACTGTATAATTTACGGATATCAAAAGGCATCACTACAAATTCATAATGCCCATCTGGTACGAAAGGCAGTTTTTGCCACATCTTGCTCAGCCACTCTTACCTGATGGTACCCGGACCTCAAATCAATTTTAGAGACAAATGCCGTCCTTTCAACTGATCAAAAAGGTCATCTATCCGGGGTAGCGGGTACTTATTCTTCACTGTAACTTTATTCAACTCCCTATAATCAATACACATCCTTAGTGATCCATCCTTCTTTTTCACAAACAGGATTGGAGTCCCCAAGGAGAATGACTTGGTGGGATAAGCCTTTATCTAATAGCTCTTGAGTTGCTCTTTAATTCTTGGAGCTCAGTGGGGCCATTCGTAAGGGGCCTTAGATATGGGTGTGTCCCTGGTGCTAGTTCGATACAAATTCTACTCCTCTCTGGAGGCAAACCCGGTAACTCTTCCGGAAACACATCAGAAAGTCTCGAACTACTGGCACCCTCTGAATCTCTAACTGTGGAACATCACCACTCTGCACTACATGGGCAATATATCCCAAACACCCCTTTCTCAAATCTTCCGGCTTTCACACTACTATCAGCATGCTCAACTGATGACCCTCTCCAAAACTAAACTTATCTCCACTATCGAGGTAACCTCGCCTTCTTTTTCCGACAGTCAATTCTACCAATCTCCTTAGGAAGTCCATGCCCAGAATCACATCAAAGTCGGGCATGTCGAAAACTATTAAGTCAACAGTTAACTCTCTACCCTGGATCACTAAGGGCTCTCTTAACAAAATCTCTTGAGTCACAACACTAACCCCATCGGGTAGCTCTATCTTAATGGGTTGAGTCGTTCTAGAGGCTTCAAACCTAATCTCCAAGCATCCTATAAGATATGAACGAATGAGTAGCGCTGAATCAATTAAAGCCATAAAGGGACTGAATGAAATAATAACTAACCAGTAACGGCTGATGGACTGGCTCTGCTTCCCCCTACGCCACAGTAAAAACTCTAGCATTTGCAGTACCTCCCGAACCCTGAGAGTTGGTGGAAGAGGAGCTTTACAATTCTCATCATGTGCCCTGGTGTCAGCACCTATAAAACACTCTCTGATCCCTCAGACATTCTCCCAGGTGATTCCTCCCACATTTAGGGCAAAGAGGAAACCCTTCGTCCGAGATCGCTTTTTCTTCACCTTTTCTATTCTGTCTATACTGAAACTTCTTCTTCTGATTCTTCATGTCTTTACCTTACACCCTCATGCTTCTCTCTCTGAGGAGCGGAGGGTAGCTCCTTCGGTCTCTCTCGAGGATCCTACGGGGAAGATTTTATTCTCAAAAATCTCCGCCTTCATCGCCGCCTCAAAGCCTCACTGTAATTTCGAGGAGGGTTGGAGCTTGTCTATGTCCGGGCTATCTCCGGCTTCAATCCATGCACAAACTTATCCCTTCTCAAAGCCGGAGTGCTAACTATTCCTGGTGCAAACCTTGCAAGAGCATTGAATTTCACGAGTACTCTTTCACAACGCTAGTCCCTTGCTGTAAACGATAAATTCTTGGACCTTCTCATGAAATGGTCCTCTGTTCTATACTTGGCCTCAAACTCTTGCCTAAACTCTTCCCACGTCATATACTGTCACGTCATGGGTTCTTCCATTAATTCACCACAATTCGGGCATCACCCCGGAACAAGAAACTCGCATACCAATCTTCTCCGGTCTGACATGGGAAATAAACCCGTGGCTCGTTCACTGACCCAAGCCACTCTTCTGCTATTACTGGATCTGTAGTACCCTTAAACTCTGAGGGTTGATGCTGACTAGAAAGACCGTAAATCGGTTCAACTCTGCTCTAACTGGGGGAGGTACCGGTTGTCCTCTTTCGACATGTGTAACTGGGGTATGTACGGGGGGTACAACTTCCCCTAGTTTTGCCATAACCTGCGTATAATTCCCGGATTCTAGCTTCATCCAAGGGAGGGGGCGTAGACTCTAGGGGGTTAGAAGATTCTCCTTCATCACCACACCTTACCGCGATTTCGATAACTATGCTCATCTACAAAATGATACACTAATGAAATCAAGAAACAATTTCGTAAGGAAAGAATTACTCACACAGTCGGTTAGAGGACGTCGTGGCGATGAGAATAGTAACTGTCAATCCCAAAATCTTTGCTCTGATACCAAAAATGTAACATCTGCTGAAACTAGTACAATGCATGCATAATACAATAGAAAATTGGGCCCAAAGTTTTCTTTTCATTTCAATTCATATGTCTTTTATACACAAAGAGTACTGTTTACAAAAATTCATTTTCAAAAGACAAAACAGGGGAAACAGTGTAGCTATTGCTCCTCGCTTGCCGACGCCCTCGACTGCATCAACACCTAGATCCTGCATCACCAAAGGGAAAAACGGGGTGAGCACAAAATAATGCTCAGTAAGTAAAACCTCTATCTGTCTGTCCGTATGTCACACGTAATTCTTCCTTATACTATTTCGTTTCTATATTTCTACTAAACATCAGGCCTCATCTACCAGAGGTAGGCGGATGGCGTTACACAGCACATGTCACTCTTCATGACTATCGGGTGGAATTCACATAGTACCACCGTTCTCAGTGACTACCGAGTGGGGATCACAAAGCACCTACTCGGTTTTCTAACTGTCGGGTGGAGACCAATTAGCACCTACCCGTTTCTCAGACTTGGGTAACGATCACCAAGCATTAACCCGTCTCTAGTCGCCGTCGGGTGATGGACACAAAGCATCAACCCACTTCTACTAAATGTTGGATGATGATCACAGAGCATCAACCCACTATCTAACAACTAACGGGTAGTGGTCACAAAGCATCTACCCATTTCTACTACTCATCGGGTGACGATCACAAAGCATCGACCCATCTCTAAGGGTATTCGGGTGGTGATCACAAAGCATCAACCCGATTCCCGTAACGTCGGTGATGATCACAAAGCATCAACCCCATCTATTCTACTCTTCTAATTCACTCTATTCTAGCATTTTCATTCTTCTACCCTAGAGTAGTTGCATCCACCAAGTCTTGCATAGAGGAATTGATAACATAGAGTAATTGTATACACAAGTTTCCTACACTTCTTAGGTCACTTTCAATGCACAATTAGTGCCTATGGATGGTTCATCTCCACTAATGCACTTATGAAATGCAACATGCAATGTTGCAAGAATTAAGGCTCATTACTCATACTCAAACCCCTATTAGGCATTTCATCAAACAACTCATGTGCACATAAAACTCTACTATAGCAATGATTCTAAAACTTTTTTAACCATCCAAATGGGGAAAACCCCTTCACATAACCATAAACCTGTCAAATAAAACACTTCCAAAAAAGGATCCACAAAGCCCCTTCAATTCCATCTCAAACTACCTTTCCAACCCAACAACTCATTTCATATTTGCAAGGTGTAAACATTACACAGGCATAGAAATCTATTTAAACTTCCAATGGCATACATGTATATCCATACATACATCATTTCTATCAAAACCCTAATTAAGAAAATTCTTAAATCTCAACTTGGGTTGGGGTTTACTTACCTTGCTATGTAGAGACTTCACCAACTCTTCCTTCACTTGTTTGCTTGACTTTTCTCTATTTTGGAAGCCTTAGGTTGATTTTCTACCCCAATTACTTCAAAAAACACCTTGGAACTCCTTGATCAAAAGAAAAGAGAAGTTGAGAGGAACAAGAATGGAGAGCTGCGTTTTTGAGAAGAAGAATGAGGGGTTTGCTAATTCTTAATTCCTTTTAATGAAATTTATACCCAAGCATTCCCATTTTGCCGTTACTCTTCTTTGGGAATTCCATCTATATCCTTTGATTCATTACAAACTCACCCCCATATCAACATATTCTCCATGAAAAATCCTTACAAATAACTCCCCACTTTTCCTGCTAATTAGGGGTAGAATGGTCAAATTGCCTTTAGGGAAGAAAATATCTAAAACTTAACAAACATTTCAATCGGCCTGTCGCCGCGGCGAAGAAACTTCTGTCGCCGCGGCGAAACTGTCCAGAGAGTTTCCCCGTGGTTTCAACACATCTTCGCCGCGGCGAAGATTCTTCTTCGCCCCGGCGAAGATTCTTCTTCGCCCCGGCGAAGCTTGGTACACTAAACTTCTTCTATTTTCAACCAATTTCAGGGCAAGCATTCAACACAACACTCAAACAAACAATATTACCAAAAACCAACTCAAATGAGAGCGAAAGAAGAAACAATAACTACGTACCTCATATGGGGCGTTACACATGGTGACTCAACGCGAGATAGAAACTAACCTTGATTAGATCCGAGCCATCCCAAATATCCCATCACCGACATGTATCAAAGACGTTTAGCGTATCTCTAGAAAGGTGGCTACACTAAACAGATTCATCTCTCACTCAACAGACAAGTGTCAACCTTTCTTTGCAGTATTTCAAATGTCAAAGCAGTTTGAATGGACCTTGGCCTGCGAAGAAGCTTTGTAGCAACTCAAAAGGTACTTGACTTCTCCACCTTTACTTTCTAAACCACTAACTGGGGAAAAATTATATACATGTCTGGTAGTCTTAGAGTCGGCAGTTTCAACCGTCTTGATTAGAGAAGACAATGGGAAGCAACTATTGGTTTATTATGTAAGCAAGACTCTCATTGACGCTGAGTCCCAATACAGCCAGTTGGAGAAGCAGGCCCTAGCATTTATTCATGCCTCTAGGAAGCTTCTGCCATATTTCTAGTGTCATTCCATAATTGTGCTCACTACATATCTGCTCAAGTAGATCTTGCATAAGCCCGAGCTTTTGGGGCAACTCACTCAGTGGACGGTTGAGCTAAGTGAATTCGATGTCATGTTCCAACTGCGTACAACCCTAAAGTCCCAAGTTTTAGCAGATTTCATAGCAGATTTCACCCTTAGCACCTCTACTCAGGCAGAGAAAGAACTACTATGCCTATCAAATGAGACGCCCTTGAAGTGGACACTCTCGATCGATGGTTCAAGCAATGTAAATGATAGTAGCTTGGGAATCGTGTTAATTACACCAGATAGGACATCATCCAATGGGCCATCCAGTGCAACTTCAAATGCATAAATAACAAGGTCGAGTATGAGGCTTTGATAGTCAGTCTCTCACTAGCGAAGGAGATAGGGGTAACAAGGTTAGAAGTCAAGTCCGATTCTCAGCTGATAGTCAATCAACTTCAAGGAACCTATTAGGCTAGAGACACAAAGATAACTGCCTACCTGAACTTGGTGAGGGAGCTGCAGTCTGCCTTTAATGAATTCACTATCACTCAAGTACCAAGGATAGAAAATACGTATGCTAATGCACTCACCAATCTCGGCTCAACCCTCCAAAGTACGTCAGACTCTTCCATCCCACTTCTTTTCCTCTAATGGCCAACAAACTAGAAAGAGCCCTATCTGAGACAATACTTGTTCCCAAAGAAACTTCGAAGGTAATGAACATCGAGCCAGCCGAATCTTGGATGACTCTGATCCTAAAGTACTTAGAGAAAGACGAGTTACCTACAAACAAGAATGAAGCATGTTGTCTAAGGGCTAAGGTCGCCTGATTCACAATCTATGAAAGACAGCCTCTGAAGAAGTCATTCTCCGGTCTGTACCTCAAATGCATAACTTCGGAGGAAGCCCAGTATGTGTTAGTAGAGCTCCACAGAGGTGAATGCTGAAACCACACTGGGGGACACAGCTTGGCATACCAAGTGATCACCTTTGCTTTTTATTGGCCCACCATGCGCTTAGACTTAGCTACATATGTCACGAAGTGCGATAGCTGTCAAAGATTCGCTAACGTTTCACACCTCTCCCCTGAACGACTCAACATTGTCCTAATCCCTTAGCCATTCATGAAATAGGGAATTGACATAGTGGGAAAGCTTCCAACTACACCCGAGCAACGAGTATACATGTTGGCTGTGACAAACTAGAAGCATTTGCCCAAGTGCGAGACCAGGGGTAAAAAGTTTCATCTGGAAGAACGTGATCTGTCAATTCAAGATTCCAAAGGAGATAGTCACTAATAACAGATCCCAATTCATCAACTCTAGTTTCAGAGATTTTTGTGAAACATGGGGAATCAAGCTGATCTTCTCAACTCCCCGAAACCCTAAATCGAAAGGCCAGGCTAAGTCATCTAACAAGACAGTCATGCAAACTATGAAGAAGCACCTTCAGAAAACCAAATGAGCATGGGTAAATGAACTACCAAGAGTATTATGGTCTTACAGAATAACTGCCAGCTCATCCACAGACGAAACTCATTTCTCCCTAGTATATGGCTTGGAGGCAATCATTCCAGCAGAAGTGTCGGTCTCATTTCCTAGGCTTCAATGGATGAACGATGAGTCAAACAGCCGAAACTTATACCACAACTTGGACACCATCGACAAGCAACGTGAACAGGCACAGATTAGAAACGCTATCTACCAGCAGCGGGTCGTTTGGCACTACAACCGCAACATCCGAGTGAGGTCATTCAAAGAAGGCAACTCGGTCTTTCGGAAATTCTTTCAAAACACAAAAGAGATAAATGCTAGCAAGCTCGGCCCCACTTGGGAAGGCCCATACAATATCACTTGATCAGTCGGCAAGGGTGCTTACAATCTTCAATCACTAGAGGGCAAGGACATCAGCCACAGTTGGAACGACATTCACTTCAAACAGTATCACTTCTGACAGACCATATCTTAGCTTTTTTCTTGTAACTTCTTCTCATTTGTTTTTTGTTTTTCTTTTTAACGATGAGTGGGTATGTCCACCACCTTCAATGAAAGTCGACCCTAAAGCCTCGAATCAATAAAAAGAACTATTCAGAAAAAAATTGCTTAACTATTCTGTTACAAAGCTTCCACTTCACAATCGGCCATGCCAACTGGCCCCACACCACCAGGGTATACTTTTTCAACTACAAAGTCAGTCACACCAACTGGGCCACATTGCCCACGAATGATTTCAACTATAAAGTCGGTCATGCCGACTAGCCCACACTACACTTGAATGATTTCAACTAGAAAGTCGGTCAGCCGACTAGGGCATACTGCTCTTGAATGATTTCAACTAGAAAGTCAGTCACGCCGACTGGGCCATACTGCCCTTGACTGATTTCAATTAAAAAGTCGGTCATGTTGACTAGGCCACACTGCCCTTGAATGATTTTAACTACAAAGTTGGTCACGTCGACTAGGCCACATTGCCCTCGAATGATTTCAACTACACATCAGTTGGGCCATATTGCCCTCAAATGATTTCAACTACAAAGTTAGTCACGCTGGCTGTGCCATGTTGCCCTAGAATGATTTTGACTACAAAGTCGATCATGTCGACTAGGCCACGTTGCCCTCAAATGATTTTGACTACAAAGCTGGTCACACCAATTAGGCCATATTGCCATCAAATGATTTCAACTACAATGTCGGTCACGTTGACTGGGTCGCATAGCCTTTGAATGTTTTCAATTACCAAGTCAGTGATGCCGACTAGGCCAAACAGACCTCGATTGTTTTCAACTACAAAGTTGGTCATGCCGACTCGGTTCACGTGTGATACAGACTCCATCCACTTGAGGTCCACCCCAACAGTTAGAAATTTTTGGACAACGCCAACTCATTCGACCAGAGCAACTAAACTATTCAGTTATTATCTCTACCACGTATTGACTACATCAATACACAATCGTTCGAATGAGCCGACGACAACTATATGGCAGTAAAACGAAAACTTAGAAGCTCAACAAGACTATAACAATCGACAAAATACCAAATCTTATTAATGTCCCCCTAGGGATTGGTCTGCATACATAATCATCGATGTTCAACACCCAAAATACAAACATTACATTCAAGGAACAGCGTGACTCGGGCCATCTTCCTGAGTCGACTACCCAACGGTTGGCTCGATCTCCTTTCCTTTACTCATCGAAGCTTCCATCATTGAGTCTTCCTGAGGAAGAGGCTCAATCGACTTAGTGAGCAGCCCTTCCAAATCTCCAGCAAAATCGTCCACTACATCCTTGCGCTCGGTCTCGACTTGATCCTTCTTCGTTCCACCACCCGCTTTGTAATGCCCCACTTGAGGTACATAGTTAAGATTTGCTGTATTGCTTAAATGTTCTTTGATTCAGCTTTAATCGAGTTTGTATGTGGAGTTGGTTGAGTGTTTGCCTTGAAATTGATTAAGATTTGAGGAATTTTGGAGTTGCAGGCGTCGCCGGGGCAAAAAGGAAGCTTCGCCGCGGCTAAGAGGTGTTACAACCATAGTGTAGTTGCTGTAAGTTTTTGCCGAGGCAAAGAAAGTTCTTCGCCGCGGCGAAGAGTCGGTTGAGTTTGATGTTTAAGTTTTAGCCTAATTAATTTTATATTCATCAAACATAATTTATAAAATTTTCATATAGAACCAATAAATTTTGTAGATTTTTCTTAATCACCCTACAAAAGTTCATCAAATTCTTTTCATGTTACAGACAAAATACATCCATAAATTTCATCACAAAACCTCATCATCCACCCAAATTACATGAAATCATCATCTTCGTATTAACCCCCATGTAATTAAATCTTCAATCTACATCAACAAAACCAAAACTCAACAAAGCTTCAAAAAATTAGCCATGAAAAAACTTCGAGCAAAACATCAAACACCAGAAATCTTCCATTTGAAACCACAACTAACCAAAGAAGCAAAAAAAAGAAAAATAAATAAATAAAATTGAAACAGGCTGATTCCCATTGCTTGGGCTGACGCTGTGGCTAGATCAAGCCATGGATGGCCTTCCTGCTACTGATCTAGCCATCGTGAAGTCTTGTCTGCAAGAAGGAAGAGAAGAAAAGAGAAAGGAGAAGGGCTAGAGAGAAGAAGAAAGAGAAAAAGCGGTAAAAGATAAAAAAATAAAAGGACAAAAAGAATAAAAGAAAAGGAAAGAGATAAAATTTAGGGTTTCATTCAAGACTTCTCCAAATTAGGGTTTGATGAAGTTAATGTTATAGTAAAAAAGAAATTAGGGTAAAATAACTCTTGAAACTCTCTCCAAATTAACCATCCAAACTTCCTAATTCTTACTGTAACCTATGTGATTAATTTCCTTCTTTATAATTTCATTTGGATTTTGTAAAAACTTACAATCTATGTGATTAATTTGAATGAAATTTGACTTAGTTCTTATCAATGATTTGAGAAAAAAGATTTCAATTTGATATCCTAAATGAATTGAACAATCTTTACTCATTAAATATTTTTTACAAGGAAAAGAAACCCTTCCTTATTTGACTCCAATTCTTCAAAATGACTAATCAACACAACAAAGAAACTATACTCATTAACAATAACCATCATTTATCAATAACTCTCTTCCACATTTTTAATCGAGTCCAGAAATTTAAGTTTCTAAGAAGACTAAGGGTGTGTTTATTTTTACCACTTAATAGTTCATCTTTATAGATTTTAAGATTTTGATTTTTGATTTTTTTTTTTTTTTTTAAATTACCAATTACTTTGAGATAAATTCACTGTATAGAAGAAGTTGAATTTCGTACTTAAATCTAAAATATGAAATTATTTGTTAAAAACATGAAGGAAATTACAAAAAATACCTCAATATCATAATAGATTCATATTTTAATAAAATTAATGTTAAATCAATCTTATAATTAATATTTAAATAATTTTAAAATTATTACCATTAAAGTTTTATATGAAATACCCCGCTATTCAATCATTTATATTAAGGGTGTTAAGGTAGAAGTGCTCGAATGTGTTTTGGGAGTGCCAATTTTGAGGGGCGTTTTGAATTTGCCATAAGATGAGGGGTGGTGGTGATAATTGGTCAAACAGGGTGCATGATATTTTGTCAGGGTGTGATTCATAGTTTAGAAAAGTTGTGTTACATGATTTTCGGGCGCGGATTGTGATAACTGAAACCTTGATGATACATACAATATTTGCCACATTAAGGTGGACTAAAGGTGAAAAATGCAGAATTGTAGCCCATGGTTTTAGCAAAGTTTATGAATAAAAAATTTTTAGTAAAAGAGAAAGAAGAAAAAACAAGTTGGAGAGTTGAGAGGGGGCTTTTGATTAAAAGGCTATATTATGTTTAAATTTAATTAAAAGGCTATTTATGAAGTTTCAAACTCTTAACTAAATAACCTTATTATTGATTAAGAGTAACTAAACATGATTAGTGCTTAATTAGGATTAATGTAATCTTTTCAAAATTATACTATATTTCCACAAACCCGAAATTGTTGCAAACAAACCCAAAAACATAACAAATTCATTTGCCTCCTCCTCCTGCCATTAACTCGTCGAAACTACCCTCTCCTGGTTGTTGTTTCTTCTTAGCAAAATCGAAGATCTTCTTCCTCCGCCATTAACACCTTTTTCTTCCTCCGCCAAAGATCCGCCTCCTCCTGCTCCTGCTCCTGACATTTTGTCCAAGTATTTGTATCTCCTATTTGCATTTTATATTTTGATTTACAAAGATTTAATGATAGATTAGGTTTGGGTTATGATTTTGATTTAGTGGTTTAGGTTGGTGGGTTGTGTTTGATGTAATGCAAGTTGAAATGAGTGAAATTTATTGATTATTTCCTTGCATTGTGGGTAGTTGGGGGTGGTAGCACCGATTATAGGTGGAGATGACTGAAAATGAGTTCTGAATCTGATGGATCACTTAAGCCATCTTCTATTAGTTTGGTATATGGCAGCAGATCGCTTAAGCGATTAAGTATATGACAGAAGATCGATTAAGCAATCAGACTTATTTATACCAAATGGCTTAAGCGATATACTGGATCGCTTAAGTGATCCAATAAGAGATATACCAGATCACTTAAGCGATTCACCACATCGCTTAAGCAACTCTGCATATGCTTTTTAAAATATGTCAACTCTTAATATATCGGTTAATAATTATTTTTCTTGCATTATAGGTACTTGGCTATTATTAAACATGGGACAAGTTGTTTTGGGTGTTGAATATTTTGGTGAGTGGGTGGAAGAAGAAAGTTTTTGGAAGTGGATTGAGAAGAGCAAAGAACTTATACCAATTGTTGTGAGCACAGAGGTTAGTTTTGATGAGTTGATTGATGAAATAACTAGAAGAGGTTATTTGAGTTGTTCATGTAGTGATATAGTTGTGAAGTATATTTTAAGTAATATTATAAGGTACCCCCCTAATGTATTAAAGTCGGATGAAGGTGTAAAGTTATATATGCTTGATGTGGGCAATAATGGTTCGAGGCCGATTTTAAGGGTTTCTTTTGTGGATAAACCATTGGAAGTTGGTTCAAAGGAATGGGATAATGAGGAAGTTGATCGGGAGAATGCTAGTTTTAATTTTAACTATGAGGGCATTGATTTCTTTGTTGAAAAATCAAGAGTAGACGGTGATTTGGGTGGTGAGAAGGATACTATAAAAGAGGTTGTTCATGTGGGGCATAATGAAAATGTGGATGAGGAGGATCCCGTACATGTTCCTGTAGATGTAGAGATTCCTATAAATACAGATTATGTAGAAGGTGTAGTTTGTGAGGAAGAGAACACTATGGTGCTTTATGTAGGTTTAGAGGCAGCAATTGTGGGTAGTAGTAAATCACCTCATGTTTTTACTGATGGATCAGACTTGTGTGTAGGGTATTTATTTAACAACAAGAAGGAAGTGGTGAGAAGCTAAAACTTGTTTACAGTGAGAGGTAATTTTGAGTTCACCACCAAAAAATCTAATTCATCGGTAGTGACGGTTGCATGACGTGACCGAAAGTGCAAGTGGTGGGTTTATTATAGAAGGTTGGCAGAATCCGAAAAAATTATTGTTAGCACATATACCAGTGAGCACACATGTGAGTTAGGACATCGGAAAACCCTCATCCAGTCAGGCATCCTCTGAATATCCCTCAATGAGAGTCTCGGGGATACATGTCTGGAGAACGAGTTGTATTTAGAAAAAATATGTGTAAGGATAATAATAATAATATCCAAAACATGCATATAAGATATCACGCAGGATCCAAACTTATAATTTCAAAAACTTTAAGAATTTATCCGGAAATTACACAATCAAAACATATTTATAAAGTGGAAGCTTCCAAAGGTGTTTCACAAACATTTATCATTTACATTATTTCCATTAAGATAAAAACATTAAGATGACAATAAAACATCTCCCCTCATATGTAGCCCCGCTGTCTCTAGCATCCTTCGCTTCTGGTCTACCTGCAAAGCAATCAACAATGAAAGGGTGAGCGCTAATCGCTCAATAAGGAATGATCCATTTCATTCTAAATGTGCTATTTGACCTTTATTTAAACATATTTGTTAACACACCACTTATCTTTTACATCTAGGTATACTTCCCTTTTTCTTTTTCTTTTTTCCTTTCAATTTCATATGTCTTTCATCATTTTATCCCATGGCTATATAAACATCAATGCATACACGTACAATTAAGTATGTAAAGATAGTACACGCACATTACGTGTCATGATATAACATCTAAATATTATCTAACATGCGTATAAATCATCTCATGATGTAAATAACATCATAACTCATGTAGTGCAACTAAATGCATATGAAGCATTTAACANTTTTCTAATTCATATGTTTTTCATCATTTTATCCCATGGCTATATAAACATCAATGCATACACATACAAATAAGTATGTAAACATAGTGCACACACATTACATGTCATGATATAACATCTAAATATCATCTAACATAAGTATAAATCATCTCATGATGTAAATAACATCATAACTCACGTAATGCAACTAAATGCCTATGAAGCATTTAACGTGTAGCCGATCGGACTTTTCTTAGCGTCTTAAGCACTTCATATCATCTAGCCTCAAATTCATCTAGAGCTCATATCATCGAGAGGTGTGTTACGCGTTTTTTAGCATCTAAAGTATATATTCATCTTTCCTCAACTGGTATACGAGGATATGCTTACGCGTTTTTCATTATGTCTATATGCATCTCTAATATCTTATGGCATGTAAATACATATTTTAGTGAGCTTAATATTTTTAATTCATCTATGGATTATTAATCCATTTACATTACCTCTTGCTCACATTCATCATCTTAAAACATGTATTATATTGCATCTTCATGCAATTTCATAACATTAATCATGCATTGACATCATGACCATGTATATTTTTCAAAGATCATCTAACTAATGGGTAAACATTAGTACATGGCTTAATCACGTCAATATATAATCAATTTATAATCATAAGAATTAAGTATGTTAAATCTTAAACTTTAATAACTAGAAGCTTATACTTCAAGCCATTTTCCATCCATTTGATAAATGAACTGTCTCTTGGCCTAAACATAAAAGTTGTAGGACTATGTCTTAAATTTCTAGTGCTTCAAGAATCATCTCATTTTGATTTTTATAACTCAATTTATGGTCGAAATACTGAAGCATATTTAACATAACCCCTAAGCTTACCAAATCCGAATTTTTCATATTAAACTATGCCACATCAATTCCTATTAACAATTAACCAATAGGTCAACTTATGAATCAAATAAACCTCCCCTTAATAGTCTTTAACATCTTAAAGGAAGTGTGAAATCTCATTCCCATACTCATCCATTATTGTTATAACATTGTAAGCTAATGCAAACAACACATCAACACTTCTAATAGCAACCATTCAACACCATGTGGCCTCCAATACTACAATTTTTGCCACAATCATTATCCACACTTCATTTTCTTCAATCAAACATTACAACTCATAAAAAATAAATAGCAATAACTTCATGTATAATGAATTCAAGGCAATAAGTAGAATAAATGAGTTCAACT